>NC_136618.1:16936132-17033792 GCF_933228915.1 Telmatherina bonti
ATATGAACTCAATAAAAAAAACAAAATACAATGTCAACACATAGCATATAGCCCTACTTGTTGGAACCTGAATCAGACCCTGAAAACGAAGCGGTAAACAGCAACCCACAGCAACAAATGCAGCAGGATGTCTCTCTTTGGTAAACTCACCAGCCATCGTTGGAAATAACTTTATCCGACGTTTTCCACCCGCCTGATGTATTTGTACATGCCCTTGTTAACCAGTAGAAGGTAACCAATCACTGAACCTTATCCCCCAGGATGTCACAAGGATTTCCATGTAGAAAAAACTCTCTAAAACGACGCATTTTTCGTCGCCATGGAAACCGAACGTGAAGAGTGCTGGAACTCAAGTCAAACTCAAACATGCGTTTAGGTGATAAAAAACAGTGCCGTTCACATGTCTGATGAGGATTCAACACTGTAACACTGTAGAAAGCTCAGAAAACTCCAAATACCATAAAGCACCCCTTTAATGTTATAAATCCACCCACAGGCACTTTTATTATACATTGCATATCTGCATTCAACCTCTCGACCATCTTCACTCTTTAGTTCTAATAAAATGAGAGGCCATAAGTACTTTCAGAGAAAATCGATTGTCCTCTCTTTCACTGCAGCCCCTAAGCACTCACTTAGTTAATTACCACACTTATTTGATTAATTGGGCATGTTCCATTGTACTCCCTTTTTACCTCCTGTTTTATAGAGGTGTTTCAGAGTGCTCTTTATCATCCACTTTTAAACATTTTTACAAATGTTAAATATGTGCACTTAAACTAATAATTAGATCAATTACACTAATTAGTTTCATAAGTTGAATAAAAAAAACCTGAAGTGGCTTTTGGTATGATGTCTGCAGTGTGCCGTCCAGCCATCTTAAATCTATAACCAGTGGCTCTCTGGATATTTTGCGAGGACATCAGGCCTCTGGTGGTCCAGCAGAGGGTTAAGATAATAGTACTTAAGATACATCCAAATTGAATTGGTTTTATTTGGCCCCTGTGTGTCATAAGACCAGAGCCGCCACAGCACTTGGACTGAATCATGAGGACTTTAATCATCACATAGGTTGTGTATTGGAGCTGCCTATTTCAACCAGATGTGGCTCCTAACAAGCTTTATTTTTCACAATCGACTCTCAAATGAATGTTAGTGGACATTTGCTGGAAACCGACTTTTGTAATTATTATTAAGCTGCAATAATTATTTTAAATAGATTTTAAGTTAGAGAGGACATGGATTAGACATTTACATCACAGATCATTTGATGACATTGTCTTATAGCTGGACCTTATTTGGATCACAGTCATTAAAGTGCATGAAAAAAAAGCCCCCATATAGTATTATGTAAAAGCTGCTTTGGCAGTTTATTACATTTTTCATGTCAGGACACAAATTTACATACTTTGTTTAAAGAAATGGATTGCAGTTTTTCTCAGTTGCTGTGGTGCAATGCATTTCTCACAACACAATTAACATTTGCAAAACGGTCAGTGTGTTTATCAAAACAGTTAGTACAAACTGCAGAACCATCTGGATAACCTGCAAATATGTGTCACTTGCTAAAAATAGATGTTTCATTCCTCAAAAGCAAGTATTTATGTCAATGAAACTGTCAGAGCCATAAAAAGGAAAAATCCTGTCACCACTGAGTATAAACTCAAATGGCTTAGTCATGTTTTCATTGTGACAGTCTAATCCGGGAGTGTTTTTGAGTACAAAAAAGTCCAAAAATGCCCAAGTCAGCACTACACACTGGATGTACAGCTATCTGTATTTACTACAGTAAAGTCATGTTACTACTTTTGGTGGGGTAACTGAAACTAAATACATACATGCTGCTGTAGCAGTACATACATTTTACTATATTGAATGTAACTGAACATACTAAATCTGTAATACAGTATAAGAAATTACACACATACAAATGCATTTGCAATTTGATTAATTCAATGAGAAATGCTACTCTGATGTGCTGAAAGGACTAACTGTTGTGCAGTCTGAGCTAATAGTTGCCAGAATGTTAATTCTGTAGTGAGAAAAGCACCAGAGCGACTGAGAAAAACTGTAATGTGTCACACTGTAAATTACATTTAGGTCGAAACTGCTGGACAATGCCGCAGAGTTTACATATTACAAAACCACCAGCAGTCACACTTTTTAAGCACAATCATATCAGAGGGAACACATATTATATATTGATAAAGTGAATCAGTTAAAAGAACCCACTGTTGTTAATATAGATAGATAGATAGATAGATAGATAGATAGATAGATAGATAGATAGATAGATAGATAGATAGATAGATAGATAGATAGATAGATAGATAGATAGATAGATAGATAGATAGATAGATAGATAGATAGATAGATAGATGGATAGATAGATAGATAGATCTTTACATTGAGCCTGTGTTTAACACAGATTCAGAGTCATTAGTAAATGTGGCAACATAATAAAAACCACTGATGGTTGAATAATTTCATAAACTCTTTATTTAGCTCTGTTTAGATTTGCAAGTTGAAATTTAGTGCAAGGCTGTCCAGCCTGACTATGCAGCTGGTTTACTTGGAGGAGTTCAAGTGATGTAATGGGATGGCATTTGCTGGATATAGCATGAATAATCTTGTTTTAAGGGAAATTGCTAGTTAATTGTGCAAAATTATGTAGAGCAGCTGTCTTTGCATATAGGATAATGGGAGGCACTGCTTTATTTTTGTTATAATTTTGTTATAATTTTGTTTGAACCAGGTTGATTTTTCTATATCAAATCATTCCTTTAGGATTTATAAGAAAATATGTAGAGGTGCACTTGGGTTGATCCTGAGGGGAAATTTTGACTTTGGGACTTGCTTTGATTGCACTAAATAAAACAGATTAATGACTGAGCTCGCACATGCACTGTTGATTTGTCAGATGGGGATTTTAATTTGAGCCTCACCTGATGGATGCTGGTGATTTATGCTGATTAGAAATAACGCGTCATACTGTATTTTCCTTTATCTCCCCTCACTCATCTGAGCAGAAGAAGGGTATAGGGAGCTCTGTTGATTAGTTGTAATGTGACTGCTGTAGCCCACGGGCTGAAATTTATGTCCCGCATTTGAACTGTGGTGGCTGCATTCGCTGTATACATCAGGTGTGTTAATGAAATTTGTCGCCATGAGGGAGTCAGTTGTTGCAGTCAGTCAATGCTTTGACACATAATAGTGGGTAGTCTAACCTTTCAAAGTACAAGTCTGCGCAACTTTAAGTGTAGTGTTAATATCACTCGCATCAAAACATTCTTTGGTTTATTGCCTTCATTCTGATGATATACCGCTTGGAATGGAGCTTTTTTAGTGCTTCATGTAATTCATGGGCATGCTCTCAGTGCCTTCATAGCAGCACAATGTACCTGCTGTGAGTGGTGTGGTAAGTTCAGTGCTGTTCTGCTGTAACATGTGGAACTGTGTATGCAGCTGTCCTCCACATCCTGTCTAGTAAGTGCATAAATGGCAGATGTCAGGCTTGTCATGAGTTCTCAGGCTGCTGTGGGTGATGCTGGATGTGTGGGGACAGCAAGAGATCGAGGCAGAAGATGAGAGAGAGAGGGCTAGAGACTATCATTTTATTCAGGCTTTTTTCTTTATGACACGCATGCTACTCCCACCCCCCTGTATTGTCCATCAGTATCAGCAGATGACTGACAAAGGAACTGCTCAGCCTCAGACCGATACTCATCAAGACTGTGTATCGTGTCTCTCTACTGTATGTAACTCTGTGGATGAATGCAAGCATTCACATATGGCTTTGCCATTTGTTAATTTTCCCAAATCAGCACATGCTCACAGTTATAAATAGACGCTGTAGTGTTAGCATGCATCTCAGAGTGACTGAGCCTTGCTGCCGCTATACTGCCCTCTCCCCTTTACACTCGCTCAGTGACTTCACTCGGACCATCAAAATGCTGACTGCTTTCCAAAAACTTGATTTCACAAATGGAAAAACAACATCTGCTTTCCTACAGCCTCACATATGGCAGCTATAGCTGCTCATATGAGCTGAAGCAGGTAAGCAGGGTAGGGGGGTGGCCCCCGGAGACCTTAGACAGAGGACCTGGCCCTGGGGACCATTGGGCCACTCTACAGCAAGGGCCACTGCTGCCCTGAGCCAGATGAACCTGCATATGAAATGAGGCCATAGAGAATTGGGGACCATGAACATGGAGGAAAGTTCAGCAATCACTTCATCTGCAATGAAGCAATCATATTTTAAGAAAGTGATTTGATGCTGTTTCATACACTGCTTTGCATTTATAATTTGTGTGTCAATGGTGAATCAAATAGACTTTTAGTGTCTTGGATGCCTGCTCCGGATGCTAATGGTCTCTGTAATAGAACACATGAATTGAGTGTTGAGATGGTGGTTAATCCTGAAAGAAGTGACTAAAAATGTGGATATCGAATAACTTGTGGATAAACAGAACAGCCTGTTGGCTGTTTGGAACTATTTTGGTTACAAAGGAGATGCACTTCAAACGAAGGTTTACGTCAAGATTTGCCAAATACTAGTGCTAGCAACTGTTTTTGTCATGATGTGATGTTTCGCGTTCTCTTTAGTTCCTAATTTCCTGTTTTATTTTGTAGTTTTTCCTGTTCAGTTCTGTCATGTCTGGTTTCCTGGTTGTTAGATTCTGGTCTCATTTAGTTCATTCACTTCACAGGTGTCTCATTTTG
Organism: Telmatherina bonti; assembly: GCF_933228915.1. Taxonomy (NCBI): domain Eukaryota; kingdom Metazoa; phylum Chordata; class Actinopteri; order Atheriniformes; family Telmatherinidae; genus Telmatherina; species Telmatherina bonti. The sequence goes on from NC_136618.1 coordinate 16,940,855, forward strand.
TTCCTGTGGATTTATACCCCTTCGTTTCTGTTCCTCATTGCTGGTTCAATTTGTTAGCTTCCTGTGTTCCTGTGTCAAGTTTACGGAATAAATGTCTAGATTCAGTGTTCCTGCCTCGAGTCCTACATGTGAGTCCACACCTCCACCACTCATCATTATAGTTTTGTGCGTTGTGTCGTCTTATGGTACTGCAAGTCCTAATTACCTCATAACTGATGACATGGAAAGCAGTGTGGACATCTGGAATGATGGCATTAGACAGTGGTCAAAATGGGCTGAAAGTCTTGGTTATTCTGATAATCTGTCATTTCAGACATCAATGCATTCATGTGAAACTCAAACTCTGACAGAAACTGATTTTAAAAACTATTACACTGGAAAATAAAACACAAATATCTCATTCTAAGCAATGGGAATGGTTTGATTTGGATGCAGTTGTGATTAGACTTTGGTAAAACATGTATGTATAAACGTGATAATTGACTTTTGCAAATAAAAAACCAAATTAGTTACACACTGTACCTTTAAACAATAGAAAACATTCTGCTTTTTTTTTTTTTTTTTTTTTTTGTTAAGCGTTAAACTGTTTGCAGAAAAACACCAAAACAGTTCCCAAAACAAAAAATACAGTTCATCAGGGAAGTATCGAGGTTGGAAATCAGCTGAAACGGTTAAACAGTACATGAAGGATTTTGGTCTTTGCGATGCATGGCGTTCTCATCACCCGACACTGAGAGAATACACTTTCTTCTCTTCAGTTCACCATACCTATTCTAGACTAGATTACTTCCTAATCAGCAGTTCACTCATGAGTGACATATCAGAGATAAAGATCCATCCCATAATCATCAGTGATCATGCACCTGTATCATTAACCCTTAGAAGTAAAAACTGTAAGCCAGCCACTAGAAACTGGAGATTTAATACATCATTACTTACAGATTCTGAGTTTATCAGTTACTTTAAAAGAGAATGGTCCTCATATCTAGAAAACAATAACAGACCAGAAACTTCAGCGTGTGTTCTGTGGGAAGCAGGAAAAGCAGTAATGAGAGGGAAAATAATATCCTTCTCTTCCCATAAGAAAAAGAAGGAAACTTTGAGAACATCAGAATTAGAACTCAGAATTAAATCACTAGAGGAAGCTTACCATGTCTCCCCAGAAGAACACACACTGAATGATATTAGAAAAGCCAAATTAGAACTTAATGAAATAATAGATAAAAGAACACAATTCATGGTGCAAAGACTTCGATTGGACAATTTTGAACATGGTAACAAATCTGGAAAGTTCCTGGCTAACCAACTAAAGGCAAATAAGGAGAAAACAACAATTTCCTCTATAAAAGATTCAGAAGGAAATATCAGCCATGATCCTGACATGATAAACAATACTTTCAAAGAATTTTACAAAGCATTATATTCATCACAAATAAATCCAACAGATGAGAATATTAACCAATTTCTTAGCAGCATCAATCTTCCTAAAATAAATCAGGAAAATAAAATGGCTCTAGATTCACCTATTTCAGTTCATGAGCTCCATGAAGCTCTCCACCGTATGCCAAATAATAAAGCACCGGGTCCAGATGGTTATCCAGCTGAATTCTACAAAGAATTCTGGACAACACTGGCTCCAACCTTTTACAGCATGGTATTAGAAATAAAGGAAAAGCAAAAAATACCCTCCAATATGAACTTGGCGAATATTTCAGTCCAATTAAAACCAGGAAAGGACCCTACACTCCCATCCAGTTATCGTCCAATTTCATTAATAAACGTAGATCTCAAAATAATCAGCAAAGCTCTAGCCAGAAGGTTAGAGAAAATAACCCCTTCCATTATTCACCCTGATCAAACAGGCTTTATAAAAGGTAGACATTCCTACACTAACATGCGCAGATTAATTAACATAATAGATTATTCAACTCTACACAATCTGAAGTCCACAGTTATATCTTTAGATGCAGAAAAAGCATTTGACCGTGTAAACTGGAAACTTTTATTTGCAACTTTAAAAGAATTTGGGTTTGGGTCATCATTTATTGACTGGATAAAAATATTATACAACAACCCAAATGCATGTGTGAAGACTAATGACAAAACTTCTCCAAACTTCTGCTTACAGAGAGGCACCAGACAGGGCTGCCCACTTTCTCCATCACTCTTTGCCATTTTTATTGAACCTCTGGCAGCTGCCATAAGACAAAACCCAGAAATCAAAGGAATTCAAGCTAAAAATATTGAACATAAAATTAGTCTTTACGCAGATGACATTTTACTTTTCCTTAACAACTCACAAACAACACTTTCTCAAACAATCACACTAATTAACACATTCTCTTCAATATCAGACTATTCTATTAACTGGTTAAAGACTACAGCAATGCCCATTAACTGTGACTTTAAAAACATATCTAACACCACTATACAGTCAGGAAATATTACTTATTTAGGTATAATAATCTCTCCCAGACTAACCGAATTAATAAAGTTAAATCATGATCAGCTAATAAAAACAGTAAAGGATGACCTCTCAAGGTGGAACCGCTTGCCCATATCACTTATGGGGAGGGTTTCCACTGTTAAAATGATGGTTTTACCAAAAGTTAATTACCTTTTCTCAATGGTTCCCATCAGACCATCCTCCACTTGGTTTAAATCACTAGACTCCCACATATCCAGATTTCTCTGGAAAAACAAGCCATCCCGCATTAGTCTAAAAACTTTACAACAGACCAAAGACAGAGGTGGGTTGGACCTGCCAAATTTTAATCAATATTTCTTATGTAATAGGCTGCAATGCATCTCCAAGTGGCTTAATCCAAGTTCTTTGGATGAGCCATGGCTGGATGTTGAGCAAGCATTGTGTGAGGATTTAGTCATCTCTGATTTATCATTCATCAGCTCAACTGTCAAGTCATATAAGTGTTTTAAAAGCATTAACATCAGCTCCAGTTTAACGGCTTGGTGGGAATTCCTGAAAGTAACCAAGTCTGCGCTTATTCCATGTAAGCTCACACCCATCTGGAACAATCCTGACTTCCTGCAAAACAAAAAGATGATAAACTTCCCTCGGTGGAAGAATAAAGGAGTAAAGCAGTTAGAACATATAGTAGAAAATGGAAACTTTCTGCCATTTGATGCAATTTCTTCACGGTACTCCGGTGCCCGGGGCTGTCCCCTGCTTCTCGGGGATGGGGGGTCGGCCCTGCCGTGGGGGGGTTGGGCTGACCTGGACCTGCCGCTGCAGTGGGGGCGGGTCCGTGCCCTGGTGCCCGGCAGAGGGACCCGGGCCCAAGATAGTTGAGGATGGGGGGGTGCCTGTGTATATATGGGGTGTGTATGGAGGAGTGTAGTGGTACATGAATGTATGGGGGGTAGGGGTGCGTGTATGTGGGAGTGTGTTGAGGCATGTATGTGTGGGGGTGTACGTATGAGGGAGTGCGGTGGTGTATATGCGGGGTGTGTATAGAGGATTGTAGCGGTACATGAAGGTATAGGGGGTGAGGGGTGTGTGTATGCGGGAGTGTGTGAGGGGTGTTGGGGTGGAGGTTTAGGGGACTGTGATAGTACATGAGTGTGTGGGGTGTAGGAGGTGTGTGGTGGTTTATATGTGGGGGGTTTATGGGGAGTGTAGTGGAGCATGAGTTTGTGGGGGGTAGGGTTGTGTGTAAGGGGGAGTGTGTTAGGGCATGTAGGTGTGGGGGTGGAGGTTTTGGGGCGTGTGATAGTACATGATTGTGTGGGGGGTTGGGGTTGTGAATGAGGGAGTGGGTGGTGTGTGTGTGTGTGTGTGTGTGTGTGTGTGTGTGTGTGTGTGTGTGTGTGTGTGGGAAGGGGTAAGGGCTTGTGTGTGGATAATCTGGTGTTAAATGCATGGGAGATAGGGGTGTGTATATAGAGGAGTATTGAGATGCATGTGTATGGGGGGTAGTGGCCTGTGTGTAGGGGGGAGTGGGGGGGTGCATGTGTATGTAGGTGTATAGGGGGGTGAAGGGTCATGATTATGAAGGGGGTAGGACTTCAGTGAGAGAAGTGGGGAGTTGTGGTGGTTTGTTCTAGGGTAGGTAGAATGAGAAGGGGTGTTTTGTGATGGGCAGGGAGGTGAGTGGGATGTAGGGTTTTGGAGGTGGACTAATCTTTTGGCCGTGTATCTGTTAGAATGGGTGTGTATGTGTATAGATGTATGTGTGGGTCTGTAGGTGTGTGTGTGTGTGTAGATGTGTGTGTATACCAGGCTGATGGTGAGGGGGTGTGAATGTGTTGGTGTGTAAAGGAGAAGGGAATGCAACGTGTCTCTGGGTGGGGGCGTCTCCTAGGGGTGTGGGGGCGGTGGGCCCTTGGTCTGTCTCTCCTTCTCCCGCCCCTCCTCTTCTTTGCCCCCCCCCACTTTTGCATGTGGTTCGTTGGTGCCTTCTGGGGCCGGTGGCGGCTCCTTTATTGGGGTTGCTGAGGGCCCTGGTTGTTGGGGCAGCTGCCCTTGGCCTGTCCTGGCCTTCAGGGGCCCCGGGAATGGGGGACGTGCCTCGTGCCGCAGGTGGCTCATCTTCTTCAGGGAGGCGCGCTTCCCTCGGGACCTAAATCCCCGGACCCCCCTCCTTCCCTTCTTCCACCACACACAGGCAGGGCGTTGGGAGGTGGACACGTTGATCTGGATGGTGAGAGAGGCCATCAAGGTGGTTTCGATCGCTGCACCCAGCATCGGTTCACCTGCCAGTTTTAATTACACTTAGTCAACATAACACAAAAAACACACACTGACAACACATGGACATATTTTGGGGGGCGGGCCATGCAGTGTGCGGTGGGCGGGGCTGCTTTGGTGGTCCCGCTCCCAACATGATGTGGTTACTTCTTCCCAATTTTAATTGCAAACAACACACACTTTACAATCATTCATAAGCTGGGAGGGAGGGGGGTGACAATGGGGTCCTGCCACGCCCCTATTTCTGGGGCTGTGCCGGAGGAGTTTGGGCGGGGGAGTGGTGCTGTTCAGGGGGCCTGGGTCTGGGCTGGCCTGGCGGGGGTGGGACTGCTGCTGGCCCTGAGTGGTGCTGGATCGGCTGCATGTGTGGAGTGGTGGGGGGGCATTGACGGGGGTGGGGGGTAGTTGTGGGGCCCTGATCGGGGCCCTCCTATCCCCTGCTCCCCCGGGGGTATCTCACAGGGGACACGTTGGGAAAGAAAGGTGAGGGTGTGCATGAGCCAATGGATGAAGTGGTGAATGAATGTTAGGGTAGAGGGGGGGTGGGGGGATCAGGGTGAAAGAATTTAGGAAAGTGGATGGCCGCTGGGATAGGAGGAAGGGGGGGTGTATGCAGATGGGTGGGGGTGCGTATGTGGGGTTATGTTGGTGGTACAGGGAAGTGATGGGGTGGGTGTACAATGAGGACTGTGAATGTGGATAGAGGGGTGTAGGGAGGTATGTGTGTGTGTAGAGTGGGGTATGCGTGTATGGAAGAATGGGTGATTATAGAGGGAGCAGGGATGTGTGTGTGAGGGGGTGTGTGTGTATAAAGAACGGGGGTAGGAGAGTGTGAGTTTGAGCGTGTGTAAGAGAATGGGTGTATAGGGTGTGTTTAAGGAGGAAGTGTGGATGCGTGTCGGTGTGGGTGGGGGTAGGTGGGTGGGTGCATGTGTGTGTGTGTGTGTGTGTGTGTGTGTGTGTGTGTGTGCGTGTGTGTGTGTGTGTGTGTGTGCACATGTGTGTGCGTATGTGTGTGTGTGTGTGTTTGTGTGCGTGGGTGCGTGGAGGGTCTTGGTGCTCGGGGAGCGCTGCTGGTGCGCTGGGGTGCGGCCTGGCTGCCGCTCGGTGGCGGTCTGGGGATCCCGGCCCTCCGTCGGTGTGGGCTGGGCCCTCTGCCTGCGGGGGTGGGGGGTTGCTTCTGGGCTCTTGGGGCCGTGGGGCCCGCGCTCTGTCTGCCCTGGGTGGCCGGTGCCCGGTGGGGCCGGTCCTCGCTGGTCCGGGCCTGCTGGGGCCTGTTCCCCCTGACTGCGGGGGACTCTGGCTGGGACCCCCCTCTGCCGCCTCCTGGGTCGGTGCATGGCTCGCTCCGGGGTGGGGCGGTTGGGGTCTGCGCCTGGGGATGGTTGCCGATGGCCCTGGTCTCGGGGGTACTCCTGGCGTGCCTCTTGCCTTTGTGTGGGAAGGGTCACACTGGCATGATCACCTTTTCCGGAACACGTTCCACTCTGCATGTTCTGCATGTGACACAGTCACCGAGTCGTCTGCAGGTTTATTCACTAACAGCAGCTAGTTTTCTCATTTCTGTTTGTTTCTCATTTAAATTTAACTTTTTAGATTCATAGTTTAGTTACTATGATCTAAAGTTGGCTTGTATGTGTATGTATATGTGTTAATACTGGCAAGTGCGTATATGTTCGTACGTATGTATGTGTGTGTATGTGTGTGCATAGAGGTGTGTGTGTATATGTATGTATGTGTATATGTATATGTGTACATATGTATATATATGTGTATATATATATATATATATTATGTGTGTATACGTGTGTGTATATGTATGTGTATGTATGCGTGTGTATGTGTGTGTATATGTATGTGTGTGCCTGTATGTGTGTATGTATACATCTGTAGGTTGTTTTCTTTCTTTTTGTTTTTGGGTTATTTTTTAGTTGTTGTTTTTTCTCTCCCTTTTCTCTCCCTTTATCTCTTTCCCTTTTCTTATGAGGTGTTTCTTCTCCTTTCTCTTTCTGTCTTTTGTCTGTCCTCTCTGGTCCAGCAGTACAAACTCTACAATTCAAACAACAATACAAAATAAACATTCAGAAAGTCAAGGGGATCATTATATCTATAAAGCTTCCCTTGGCAGAGAAAATTTGCTCAGCAGAACACAGCATCCAGACCATCATTCTGCTTGCCTAAATGCTGGACAAGACAAAAAAAAAAACAAAAAAAACACCAAAACAGATTTCTAAGAAAAGATCATGTTGCAGGGTGCCATGATTTGGTACTTTGATGGTACTTTGAACATCAAATACACAGGTGTTTTGAGGTCTGACTTCCTCTTCCTGGTTACATCAAATGCAGCATTACTCCCTCAGGTGTAACCATCTCTGTTTTAGGTGCAGTAATATCTCTGTTGCTTCCCGCTTCCTCTCCTCCTTTCGCCTCCCTCTGGTCTCGGTCTCCTGGTGGTGTTATGGGTGATCACAGTGTGACAGGCTGTCCTTGGGGAGCCGGCTGCAGGGTTTATAGCTCTTTTGGTGTCAGTGCTGTCTGTCTGCTCCAATTTCCAACTTACTAGAGTACCTTTCAACTGGCCCAATACTTGCACCTGCCTTCAACATGTGCATCATCTATACAATACACAAAAGGTGAAATGAGATAGATTCAGTTTGTCAAAAATCAACTGATAGCCCAAGGTTTTAACCTTTATGAATGTCTTACTCCTGTGTTAATGATAATGAACATGTTCACACAAATGCATAAATAAATTGGAGATTAAATGCATTGGTAAATCACTCCTGTTATCATCCTGTAGGCAACCCAGTGTGGAAATTTATAATTATTGCTAATTGCCTTGTTAGTATGAAAACAAAGCAGCATTTTTTTCTTATGCTGAAGGGCCAAATTACCAGGAAACAAACAAGTGGAGGGGAACATGTGAAAAAGGATGTTTTTACATGAGCATCTGTGGATACAGCTGCTGCTTGCTCTGACCGTGCTGCCTTCCCCTCTCTGTTTCTCTCAGACTCAAACAAACAATGCCAAACAAGACAACATCCCCACGTCCTTCCACTGGGTAAGTGTTAAAATGTACAGACTGAATTGTTAATAACATCAACTTATGCTATATTTCTTTTGCCCCTGCTAAGTATGGCTACACAGTATAAGAAGAATTTGCAATGTCATCATTGTATGTTGAGGAGACAAAATGTCTTGTGATGTATAAACAAAGACTATGTTTTTATGAGGGTTACATTCCAGTTCTACACCCATGCATGCTAACTGGAAATAGAACATGTACAGCCCTCATTAATACACTTGTGCTCCCCTTATTTCATTACAAAAATGTTTTGGTAGTGTTGATATTGTAATAATGATCTACTTTAGACATATTATATGTCCCTTATGCTGATCAAAAGGACCTTTGAGCCTCTCTCTCACCATATTCTGCTTTATCATGTTAGCAAAATGAACTGGTTTATTTTTAAACATGAATGTGACAAATTTACACATTTGGATATTTTTTCCTTTTACTGTGAAGCACAAGTTTAAGAGCAGCTGCTGTGATAAAAACTGACTTTGTTTCAAGGCTTGTATTTTACACCATTGCTTCCTCCTGCTGTCTTCATCCCGACAGAAGTGTGTTTACATCTCAGTCAACGGGTACTGTAAGAGCCAAAATGAGATTCAGAGGCCTTTTTGTCCCAATCAGCTTTTCCTATCAGGCTAAATGCTCTCTGGAGACGGTGCTTATTACCTGATACAATTCCCAGAGTAGATAAATGGCCCCCCATGTCATAAGTCGGACCCCGCTTGTGGGGGGTGGGGGCTGAGAAGACAGACAGCTTGGGGCCCTAGAGATGAAAGGAACCCACAGCCTTATTGACGTTTTAATCAAAAACAGTTAGCTTTGAATCAGTCTGTTTGAAAGCAGTGATGCAGGGAGGCCTTTCATCTGTGCCCACTGAAAATATGCAAGGATTGAAATGCAGACCCTGCTGACATACAATTTACCTGCTGTCAGTCTGTATGGACCTGTTTCATCATGAGTGCTTGTTGTGATGTCTCCTAATCTAACTCACCGCACCCACCCGGAGACACGTATCCAGTCCTCTCATTTTCTGCCACCTGTTTGAACTTTTGCTATGTGAAGCTGCATGCTTACGAACATCAGATGTACAAATTGTCGTTCAGGTTGATGCGTCTCAAGAGAAGTTGTTCCAAGGTCAGGAAGCTGGTGTGTTATTGACAAATCCTTTAAACACAGAGTCCCAGTCTAATGATAATGGAGCTGATTTGCATTTGTGACAAAAAGAAGAAAGACAGCCATTGCTTGAGGTTTTGTTGTGTGTATAAATGTGACTGTCGTTGTAAAGGTCCTGCACCCGAAGGTTATTTCTGTTACTCAGTTGATCAGAGCTGAGGTCAAATTGAATGCATCGCAGGGACGTGGATGATTCATAATCAATGTACAAATATAAAAATAACATATCTTTTAACTGTTAATAACACAGTGTTGAGGAATACAAAAAGTGGAACTGGATTGCAAAAGATCAGTGCCTGGACTGCCTGGTATATTTGTCTGGTTATCTCAATTTTTGTATTTAGTTAGATAAGGTTTTCATTTTTAGGCGGACTGCAGACATCAACACCAACTGTGTCACAGAAAAGAAGCTGATGAAAAAAAAGAGAAAGAAACAAGAAAAAGAAATAAGCCCTCGAGCAAGCCTTTTTATTTTCATTTGTATAATTTAGAATATGTCTATTTAATTTATTCAACAGGTATAGCTGTATTTAATAATCTTAACTGCAGTCTGTTATTTGTGCCCTTTCAGTGCTTTCTCCCAACATATTTTTGGAGGGTGTGTGTATATGTATGTCTTCAATCCATGTGTGTATGTTGACCGTAAATCTCGCGATAACTTCGTGGATCCATTATGTTGTCTGAGTTAGTGCGACATTGGCGTCCTTTGATGAAGTAGTAGTAAAGTGATACCTTTTCATAACGGACATAAAAAAGAGGTACAGCATGAAAAAAGGAACACGTGTCAGGTGTCACGCTGCAAGATTCAACCTCTTCCAGCAACTTGGACAATTCCCGCAAAGTGACGTGACCTAGCAAGACAGCTGCTGCAGCTACAGGTGTGTGTCGCTCGTTCTCCGCCTCTGGAGGCGTCATATTCAGCTGGATTAAACTTTGTCCCAATCAACCACTTTTAAGTGTATGAAGTGGCAATTACATTTTCACTGACAGTATATTTGTATGCTTGTTTTTTTTTTAGTCTCCTACAGATGTTTCCTTATTTTATTTATTTATTTTATTTTTAATGAGTTGTGGTTGAGCTTTGGTAGCCTTTCTCAGAAAATAACTTTTAATATCTGTACAGGTGACTGAGGGTTCCTCTTTGACTAGATGTAAAAGTTTGTTGAGTGGTAAGATCATAATGAAAGTACCCGAGATGTTCTGTGGTGCTGAAAATATCTCTCATAATATTGCTGTTTAAGTTAGTTTTTTTTTACTATCCTGTCCTGTCCTGTCCAGCTTTATGACAGCAGAATGATCGTCTGGCTGCCATATTGTGTTGAATTTACTTTGCTTGAATATTTAATGTTGTACTTTATAATCATATTTATTTATACTGTAATATAAATATTTATTAGCCAATTTTACTTAAAACTGCTGGATTGGATCAGAAAGTTAACTGAAAGAAAATGGCAGAGCAGAAATGGAATGAGAAGAGAAAGGAAAAGGGACAGCAAAACAAAAGGTAGAAAACAAAAACTGAAATTAAACCGCAACAGAAAAGTCAGTTAGCTGTAAAGAGACAGCAAACCTTCTTAGACTTCTAAGAAAACACGACAATCATTAGAAGCACCTGTGGAAAGAAAAACTGTAAAAACCACGAACAACAATGAACACAACAGCAGCAAGTAAATGTGTGGGTGTGTGTGTGTGTTTGTCTACATGCAGGGGTGTCAGTGTGTGTAATAAATATTAGCGGTGAGTTGTGTTGAGTATTCATGGAAATGCAACCTTGCCCCTTCTGAGGATTAGAGGCAGACCAAAAAAGGCCACAAGCCCCATCCAGCCAGTGGCCACCAAAGGGAACAGATCACAGCTGACTGCAGGAACAGCCTCATGCCCACCCAAAAGGAGGCAGAGGAGGGCTGCAGCCAGAGCCTCTTATAAATACAAACTTTACTTGATAAATGAGGTCCACCCACTGCGAACATTGGCTGATCTGTTTCTCTGACCTGGCGCTGGTGTTCTGTCAAAACGTGCAACAGGTTTATCTTTTGATCCTTGCTACATTATCAGAACAGAATACAATGCCTAATGTGTGATTAAAAAATGGTAAGTCAGTTTAGAGATCACATTTCCACACATTTGTGGATGAATGATCTTTAAACTAAATTAAGTACCTGAGAAATACAATCTTAAGAACTGACTTCATGATTGTTCACAAATCAAACTTCAAATAAATAAATGAAGGTAGCATGATTCACAGTTTAAACAGTTTAAATGAGCGAATCAACGTATGCTAACTTATATGTTTATAAATTGATACAGGTAGGCTGATTCAACAATGTAAATGATATTATCAAAGTAATGCTGTATTACATTTATGCAGGTAGTAAGATTCCACTGTGTAGATGACTGAATGTCAAAATTTCCATATTATACAACATTGAAACACTGAAAATAGTTTAAAGAATTAATAAAATACAGTTTTCTTGGAACATGCAGACAAATGTATAAAACATAAGTTTATTTCACAACATGAAAGCCTCATAACATGGAGGTACAGCTGTGATAAATTAACAGTATAACTTAACCTTATGAAGTATGCTACCTAATATATTTATGCTGGTGCGGTGATCATACAGTGTAAATTGCCCCATAAAACTGTGCTGCTTTACACAGTAGCCTGTATTTGTGTAGGTAGGATGCCTCAACAGTGAGATTTTAACCCATCCAAGTATACCAAGTATTAACACTACAGTTTCGTTATTAGACTTTTCAAATAATGAAAAACTCAAAATACTTTAGATACTTTACTACTAAATCCTAGTAGCTGTCAAAATCCTCACAACAGGTACAGACTTGAAGGTATAGTTGTACTGCACAATGAAATTATGCTTTTTTGCAATAAGTGCATGCATAGAAGACAAAGGTCTGGGACTAGTCACATCCTAAAATTGTTGTTGGAGCATCTTTTATTCTGAAACCCATTAGTTCTCACATTTAGATAAGCTTTTGAGATGTCATAAGAGTTGTTTACATCCAGTGTTGCATTCATTTTCACCAAGATATTGTATTGACAGACCCCTGTGCATAGCCTTCTCCAGTCCGTCTCAAAGACTTACAGTGGGGTTCAGGTCTGGACTCTGAATCCCGGCATCGTCTTCTTGAAAAATAGTCATGGCATAAGGGAAGAAACAAAATCAATTGATGGAATAACCTGGTCATTCAGTATAGTGAAGTTGTCACCAGCTGACCTCATTCTTTGGGCACGTGATGTTACTGAACCTAGGCCTGACCAACTGCATAAACTTGCCCTCCAGTTAGCCTCACTAGTGGTTTTCATATGGCTACACAGTTGTTTAGTACCAATCCCGTGAGTTCTTCCTCACTTTGTGTGTGTGTGAATCCTCTTACTGTCTCTATCAAACATAGCCCTGAGTTCTACTGTTGTTTTTGTTCAATGTGATTTCAACAAATGATTAAGTGATTACTGATCACAATCCTTTAGAGTTTTTTTCTCTGAGGGATGTTTCAGCAATATTTTCTAAATGATTAATAATGCATTAGACAATTCTTAACTCAATTCTAGTAGTTTCTACAACTCTATGTTTTCTCTTCTTGATGCATGCCATTTATGTAACCCTTCTTAAACAGAATAACATCTTTTCCATGACCACAGGACATGTCTTTCGACATAATTGTTTAAGAAATAAGTAGATACACATTGCATCAGTTCATGTTATATACTGGTTACCAGCTGAAATAATCATCAGTGCAGTAATCCAAAAGGTTGCGCCTACCTTTATGCTTGGTTAAATCCAGGTGGAGACTTTGTGCAAAATAGTGATCATGTTGCCTCATCTGCCTTTTTGTTTATCCAAATTTTCTTTCAATATTAAAACATTTTTTCATTTTTTCTGCTCTTTCATTGTTTTGTTTTTTTTTTTTGCTTTATTTGACCTAAAAGGCAGTAAATCAGAAAAAGTCTCTGCTCCCCGTCTGGTCATAAGTTGATCATCTTAAGCTCCAAGCTGCAGGTAGGCAGTGACAGCTGCTTAATTTGGTTTTTTTTCACCGGGGTGACTTAATCCTGTAACGGGCCTCGGTGACAGCGACCTCGCAGACGGGTGAGAGACGAAACGACACCCTGGTCGCCCATTTACAGATGCCGCAAACGAAACCAAGGTCACTTTAATTAACTGCCAAATTACAATTTAAACGATAATACTAATCACTCACTTTGGCTTCAACAAGAAGCCACTGGCTGTCATGTTAATTTAAGACTGCAGGGGAAAATGCCCTACAGTGGTTCACGTCTGTGCTGTCCTGTTTTCATTTGCTTTATTTTGTTGCTACTTCTGCACATCAGGAGCAGGGTGACCTAACTTGTCTCTCCAGCTTTTTCCTTCTTCATTGCTGTCCCAGAATCACAGTGTCTGTCTCTCTTTGTTAGTTTTTTCTCTCCCATTTCATTCTCTGTCTTCTTCCCTTTACAATGTCTCTAAAGCATTTCAGATAGGTCTCTCCGATTCCTTTATCTGCATGGCTTTTTTTCATAGGCAATAGGCAAGGCAAGTTTATTTGTATAGCACCTTTCATGTGCAAGACAATTCAAAATGTTTTACATAAAACATTAAAAGCATTACAGATGGTGTAAATATTTATTGCACTTATTGTTTTTATCTGTTTTATTCCTTTTATACACAGTGCTTTGAGACTGTTAAACAATTGTAATTTGTGAATAAACCTTACTTATGAGTAACTCACATGTAAATTAACAGGACCTGTGGAAATCCTTTCAGACTTTTCTGTTTGTGGTTTTAACTCAAACAAATTATGTTAATGAGTAAACTGAAAGAAATTTTGGATGCAAATTTTGAACAATAGTTTAAGGAATAGTTTGAACATTTTGGGGAAAATGGCTCATTTAGCCTTTGACAGTGACTTGGATGGAACAAAAGGAGACCAGTCTTAACATCAGTCTATTTGATTTGAAGGTACAGCCAGCAGCCACACAGCTGAGCTTTGGCAGAAAGACTGATTATGTAAAGGTAACAAATCTGCTTTATTCTCTTTTGTTACTGTTGAATCTTTCTGTCTTAACCTTTCATTTGTCATAGACTCATTTTGTCGTGGAGCTTAGTTGGGAACTGTATAAAGCAGGTAAGCTCCAGACTATGGGAAATTAATTCAAGCCAGCCTCCACCCCATTACAGTTACTGCCCATCTGCCACTGTTGCCACTTGGAGCCCTCCTAAAGGTTACTCATTTACATATGGGAGGGTGAAAAACATCCACTGATAACAGACTTTAAATCAATCAATGCTTCATGATTAGCCCCATGTAAAATCCCAGCAGTTGGTTAAAACTCTGCCTGCTTGCCTTGTTGCCACTTTTCAGATGAGGTCCTGGAAAGCCACGACAACCAACTGGAAACAACTGAGTGGAAAAATTAATAATTTCTTGAATAAATTATGATGGGGTGGCTGAAATTGATTTATTATTGTGATCATTAGCCATATGGCACAGACGGCTTCTCCCCCTCCTAACACTCAAAAATCTGTGATTACAGGGCTAGGTCAGTTTAACCTTTACCATTGCACAAATGAATCTTAGTCTAATCAGAAACAAAGGACAACAAAGAAATTAACTTGTATTTCTGAGAGCTGAATTCACACAGAACAGCAGAGAGGGTAAATGCCTCCCTTGGTGGTAGCCTGCTGTGTCTTAAAGATGAGGAGAGGGCAAATAAGAAAAGTAATTGTGTTGTTGTTGAAACAGTACTTTTATGAATATTTAGTCTTTTCCGAATTTTTTACTATGCAATGCTGATTAACCATATCAGTGCTTGTGAAAGTACGTAGTATTTTGCAATCACCAGGAGTTCTGACACTGGGTGTTATGGTGCATTCATGGTCATATGTTCCATCAAAGTCTTTAAAATCTCTGTTTTCTTAAACAAGCTGTGATTGGTCTGCTAAAGCTGAAGAGATGAGTGTCCATACTGACAGAAATGGACTAGGCAACACCAACTAGATATACTGTTGTTTGTTTGTTTGATTTTTAGGAAAAACAAACAAAAAACTTGCAGTATAAAAAAAATAGCAGTTGATGGTGAGGACATAAAAGGATGAAAGTTGCAGTGGCTTTTATTGTTACAGTACACTATTAACACACGTTGTGGACGATAATTAGTTTCATTTTCAGTGTGAGAAGAGAAGTTCATGCTACATTTTATAAATATTGGCCTAAAATGAATTAATTAAACAAAATGAATTAAACTGTCAACTATGGTTAATTTACATGTCTACTGCCCCATTTCTGGTGATATCGCTCTGTTTTCTGCGTCACGTGATGTATAGGTAAGCTGCTTGAAAACGTGCCAAATTCCACACTGGGACAGCTGTCCGTGTGCATATCTGTCTTCTGCATTGAGCATAAACGGGCCTTAACACAGCTATATCGGCATCCATCATGTTCTTCATCTACTGTGGCAGTAAAAGGCAATCCCATGCTTACCTTGTCATATCTGTCTCTCTCTTTTTATTTTCCTCTCTTCCTCCAATAATATCCTCTCTTTTTTTGTTTGCATAATCAGCAACTGTGTGCTGTCTAAACGGCCGGAGTCACAGTATCGGCGTGTGATACAGTGTGTAAACTGAAATTCAGTTGCAACGTCACACACTGTCTCAAAAGCAAATGTTTTAAAGTGTGTTTTCCCAGCCTTGAAGCGCTGCTGCGCAGTGATGTATCCAGAAATGTTCATGATAAATGTCGTTGTGCCATGAAAAGAGAGAGCAATGCTGAGTTTTAAGGTTGGAAGGTTACATAGTACTCCTTCAGCTAATGGCTGCTGCTCTTGAGGAACTGAAAAAAATAGTTTTATACTTAAAATTGAGATATTCCTGAGCTGAAGTTGTAGCTAAAATCTGTTGATCGCCACAAGAGCCATCTTTTTCTGGCTCTCTTTTTCTCAGAGGATGATTTCACAATGTTCCAATTATGTTTTGTTAATATAATTTTTTTTCATCATCAGTTTCTATCATTTTGTCGTCGGTTTCCCCTCTTGGGTCCATCATTTTGTACATGCAATCATATAAAAAGTTTAGCCTTTAGGAAAAAATATTCTATTTGTAATATTTTGTGCGTGAACTGCCAACATTTACATTATCGTCTCTGTGTCATAATAATTGCCTCGTCCTCCCCTTTGCTCAGGGCGGTGTTGTATTAGATTGTAATATCCAGCACTGTTTCCTGACATAAACTTGATGTGTCATCGTGATTGGCATGGAAGAGATGACATGACAGAGCTAGTTTTGGGGGACTGACAGATAGTTGGCAGTTTAAGGCTCCCCTGTTGGGTGCTGTGGTGCCTCAGGACAGTCACCTGTCAGCTCAGGTGAAGGCTCGTCATAGCTGATGACCGGGAGCAGCAGCGTGGATATAATGGGATGAGCAGACTGACATAGACATAGTGCAGGACTCCCTTTGTCTGTTGGCGAAGGAGTAGACCTTGCTTCAGTCAAGTGTGCCACCATGCTGAATAAAGAGTATGGAGAGTTTTAACACGGGGAGTGATGTGTTGGCAGTTATGTTCACTGTTATGATTTTTAGTCGAGTAAGCAAAATTTATTTTTTTTAACTCACTAAAGCTGTTTATTTTCTTTTCTCTTTGTCAAGTAGTTACCATTGCAAAGATTTTTATGTTTCAAAACATGCAAATGAATAAACATGGTTGCTGTTTAAGATTATTAACACAATCTCCCCTGCTTTTTCTATCATCATCTTCAAATGATCTGAAACCTTCTCAAGTTTTAAAGGCATACATAGTTTGAGCCACATACCTTGCCAGAGTTCATTGTGATCCATCAACTGGCAGAAAAAATTATTTGAGCAAGTAAGAACATGACTGAGATTTTTGTTAGATGTGGTCTGTGGGCATTGGTGTGCGTCGACCAAATTGCTGTTGCCGTTTTTGTTGAGTTTCCTCAAAAGACCGTCCTGCCAAGCACAGAGGGAGCATGTGTCCATCAAAGTCAGGCTGATATGAGGCGTGAGGGCTGAGGCCTGCTCGAGAAATGGAAGGGTGGAACTGACTCATGCACAAGCTCAGGAATCAGACTGTCAGTCTCAGCACAGCGTTCTGTCACTGTGCATCAGCCAACACCGACTGGAGAGAAACTTCTGGATCTCTTGATGCTGTTAGATACTGTAACTGTATACTGCTGAATAAAGTGTGGAGAGTTTTAGCACAGATGATTTTTTGCAGACACCATTACAGTATCTCTGCTTTTGGACATACTGGTATCATGTTTGTGAGCAAAGCAAACATCCACTGACAATAAATAACAAAATGTAGTTGAACAATTTTTTTGTTTTATTCCCAAAGGGTAGAAAGATGCAAGAACTTTCTACTGGTGTTGATTAGTTTATGATAGTTATGTTTGTAACACTGGGAGACTGCGAAATAGCTTAAAACCTTTGAAATAGTGTTTAGTTCAGCCAGATGAGTGGGTGTCCCATGTGGATGGGTTTAAAACTCAACCTCCAGCCCTTTTCTGGATGTCATCTCCCATTTTCTCTGAACCCATTTGTTGTCAACGCGAGATAAAAGCTCCTAATACACACACATCCTTTAAAAAAAACAACAACTTTGAAATAGCTACGCAGAAGAAAAATTTGCATTATTTTCTTTAACTGGTTGGGCTAAAATTTACTGTAAAAAGCTTTAGATAAAAGAATAAAACTAAAAGCACAGTAGTACATGGAAGAAAATCAAATATGACAAACTTTTACAAACAATATTTCACACATTAAAATTCACATTAAAACCTCAACTACGTAACATAAATATGACATTGCAAGAATCCCATAGCATTGTTCTGATGCT
The DNA here is from genome assembly GCF_933228915.1 of Telmatherina bonti. Taxonomy (NCBI): domain Eukaryota; kingdom Metazoa; phylum Chordata; class Actinopteri; order Atheriniformes; family Telmatherinidae; genus Telmatherina; species Telmatherina bonti. The sequence continues at coordinate 16,958,684 of NC_136618.1, forward strand.
TTTCACTTGAACTCCACCATTGTTATATATTTCTTTTTTTTAATCTGGAATTTATATCCACAGTAATTTTTCCACTTTCATGATTTTTCTTTGAGTTTTTTTGTATTTTTAATTTGTCCATATATAACTAATCATGTATTTCTCACAAGATAAATTGCAGACAGTTTTTTTAATTATTAAATTACACTTTCAAAGTATTTTCTAAGAACTGTACCACACCCGCTATTCAGTGGTAGCAGCTTTCTATATCTTCCTTTTAAATCATCGCCTCAGGCTTAGAAACCCTGAGCACAGATCAGTAATACCTGTCAGTTATGAGGTCTGATCTGTATTCATAACTTCTGTCAAAGTGGCGCCATTCAGTCTGACCTGCCAGCCTGCTGTGCAGAGCGACAGCTTTCATAGTGTGCAGTAACCTGGATGTAATCTTTGTAATCTGCTTGAATTTCTGTGGCTTCATGGCTAAATAGTTAAACATAGACATGGTTGCTTGCTTATCTTAATCATTTAATAATTCAGTTACTTTAATATTTTATTGTTTCACCCCAGCATCTTAAGATCTTGCCCAGTAATAAACACAGTGCATTATAAAGGTTAAATGCAGTTAAATAGTATTTCAGATCTGAGGGTCCCAGGATTAACATAAGCCAAACAAATTATATCTGTATGTATCAAATATGATTTAAATTATAAATTTAAATATAAATAAATATAAATATCCTTCCAAAAAAGTTAATGTCTGAAAGACTGTATGTATCACTTTATGGATAAAACTTTGCTCAGATCTTTGCTTTTGCAATCTTTTCGCAAAAACCTGTGGTGCACAAGCTGATACTCGTCTTCTGCCCCTAATAGGTACAAGGAAGCAGAAGATTACACTATGATCATTTTGGCATACCAGATAGTAATAAATGGTAATCTTCCAAAAAAATAGTTAATGTTGTTGTTATGTTTTGTTAATGGGCCAAATAAAGACCTTATATTCAAAAGTTGGACTTCTCTTACCATTTTGTCACGGGTCGAGCTTTAAAGGGTTAACTGTAGTTAATTTAGTTCTGTAGTTCTGCCGTAATTTTGTGATAATTACGGCAGACAACATGCATCATGTGGTGTGAAACTTCTTATTTATCAGTAACTGCACATTACTGCCAGTCATTTTTCCAATAACTTTTGTTTCGTGAGAGACTTCAAACAGGACATTTTTATTGTTAATACTGAGAAAAGCTTTTTGGTTTATTAGGTGATTTGATTAATTTGGTAGCTGCCTCGTAGCCAATACATTTAAACCTGTTATAGGAAATATTATAGGAAATATTCTGGACTCCAGTAAATTCATTCATTCATTATCCTAACCGCTTAGTCCGATTAAGGGTCGTGGGGAAGCTGGAGCTTATCCCAGCAGTCTTTGGGCTAAAGGCAGGGTACACCCTGGACAGCTCGCCAGTCCATCGCAGATGTACAGTAAATGTTACCCAGATTTAACTTTTTCCTCTGAGGGGAGGCAGTTAATCAGTGTGCAGTCAAGGAACCTCATGTTAATTAATGAGACATTGGCACACAGAAGCCTTGCAGAATAAGAACTTCATAACAAAATGCTTAGCAGTAGACAGATCAAGAGTGGACGCCTCAAGGCTTTGCTGAGTATTTATTGGTGTTTTTTTTATTGAGTATTTTTTTTTTTTCCTCCAGTTCGCAGGCCAACTGGGAGCATCTTAATTCTCTAAATGACTTTTTAAGTAGTGCCCCTGCTCTGCATGACCCTGCTGAGTGACAGGCCATTCTAATCCTTTCTCACAAAGGGAAATAAACCATTGTAGCAGCCCCTGGTCAGTTTGTTTTAGCCTCAGCCCACAACATATGGCATTTAACACTCTCATTATTAAGTAGCTGAGGCCAAAGTGCCAAACAAGAAGCTATATGCTGGCACTGAGTGAAAAGAGCAGGGGATTGTTGACGTCTTTTTAATGCACAAATGTAATTTATTTATTTTAAGTTGTTTGGAAAGATAATTTGAGTCAAATACTAAAAATCTTATGATTGTATTCTAGTATTATTTGTTGTACTAGCAGGTCAATTTTAATCAAACAGAGAGAAATAAATAAAATATGAGCACTGTCGCACAAAATTTTGTGTAATGTTTGGGATTCTTGACAGAGCCTCGGCTTGCTGTTTATCCAAGTGTTTGCCAGCCAACTGGGTGAAGGATACTCTGCCTATTTCCACACCCAAACTCTAGGTCCCATCTGCTCACGGAGAGGCACAACATTTGTCAAAGTAGACTGGATAATGGCTTTGGCATCCTTATTATAATCTCAGCATAATCTTCATTTGTCCACTTTTGGCATCGGGACACTTCTGGGTTTCGGAAATTGGTCAAGACTCCTAAGTGTCCTCATTCCGTTTCGATTAGCTCAAATCTTGGCATGAAAGCTCATTTAATTCCAATTTAAAACATGATGGTTCTTGGTTTTTTAGGGGCACACATAGAAGTGAGGTTGTTTTCCATCATGCTGTGATTAGCCCAAATAAACCTGTTCTAATTAAAGAGGTCACAGAAATAAAGCCTCATCAATCTGTAAGGCTGATCAGTAGTTGTAGCTGCTCTAACCGAAGGCTTCTTCTTGACACAGTTAGGGCATTTACGGTATCATCCTGAGATATTAGATTAAAGTCAAATCCACTATATCACCAGGTCATTGTAATTATAATTAGATAAGAGTGTTGACACCATTAAGCCACATGGGAAGCATTCTCTCCCTCATTGAGTTGTTATGACAGAAGAAAAAGCAATTGAATATAAGCTAAAAACAACCCAAACAGACTTCATTGTCGACTTCATGCTTGTAAAGACAATAGAGGGACAAACTCCATATTATGTTTTGCCATTCTCCATTAAGATTGTGGCTCTCAGTTGACTACTGCTCCTCCTGTATGTGGGTCACACACACCGTTCCCAGCTGCGTAGCCCAGTCAGCTGTGGCTTTTGCCATGCCCGCCAACATCTGCTCCACAAAAACAATATCCAGCTTTTAGCACTGAAATGGAGGCTACACCATATGCCAGCAAGCCACTTAGTTTCTGCCAGGGGAGCTGCGGCCTGGCCACACTCTTCGAGGTAACAATGAAAGAGAGGGGAGCTGTGATGTGAAGGAGACTTCATCTTTCTCACTGTTTCTTTTACTTTAGATGAAGAATTTTGCTTTTCTTTTTTCAATTAGTTTTTCTTTGTTTTGTTGTTTATTTTATCTCCTGTTTTCTTTCATGTCGGGCATTTTCTCTTTCTGCATCCCCACACTAAGGCCATCAATGAGTGCCAGTGTGCAATCTGCTCAAGGTGCTTTGGCAGCATCAACTTTTGAATATTAATTTACTAACCAAACAACCGTTTGCCCGCAAGGTCTGCCACAAGGTTTGCTACACAGTGTGTTGTATAAGCTGATGCCTAAAAGTAATTGATTGTAACCCTGAGCACTTTTGAAGTTTTGCAGATTTGGGGTGGCAGGTGGGTAATTCCTGATAACACCTCAAACCACTTGGAGCACTTTTAACTTTTCCTTTTAGGAAACTGGAAGAGTTATTACATGAAAGAGCTATTTAGCCTTTTAAGATCAATTAGGAATGCAGATCTGAATAGTATAGGGTGACGTGCTGCTCACAATGCTGAGAGGTGATAATGGATTTTTAATTAAATGTGGGAACCAAAGGTCCCAAAATGGAGCTCACAGCTAACCAAGCAGTAGCCATTTGGTGACTGTATAGACGAGGACCATTATTGTCTCTATGGCCTTGAGTCTCCTCATTTTCTGTGGTCCTGTCACTGTTTCATACTTTGTACCGCCACACCATCCTCCTAATGATAAACAGACCACACAGTGCAAAAAACAAGCATGGTTAGTGATGTTATATGGAGAAAACGATTTGTTTTAACTTATAATTAAATCTTTTTGTTATATTGACATGTTTTGTAAAATGATGTGACAGAATTTTTTTTTTTTTTAAACACTGTAAAATGCAGCCTCAGTAACTTTTGAATTCATTTTGTGAAGCTCTTGTCCTTGCTCAGTCTTGAGGTTGATAGGCCGAAGGGGTGGGTGTGGGGGAAGGGAATAAGAGGGTGGATCCAGCGAGAGTCTCTAGTGTGACAGGTCGGGGCTGCCTTCTGCAGGTCATGGTTTAACTTGCGAGTATTAATTTGGGAGGGACGGGCAAACAGCAGCTGTGTGCGTGCATGTGATAGTGTATGTGCATTCTGGTGTGTTTAAATATGTGAAAAGGAGGACCATGGTGTGCAATGACAAATCACCTTGACAATGATTGTACTGTATATCATACTTAGTACTGATGCTACTCATGAATGCTGATTAGACTCTGCTGGGAGTTTAATTATGTTCTGTTGATGTGCTGAAGAGCAATTTGTGCATTTTTTTTTTTTTTTTTAAAGAGAAAAAAATCGTTTTTGGTCAGAAAACAACTTTGAGTTTCGTCAAGTAACCAGATGGTTGAGCTTAAAATTACAACAACACAAATAAAAACCCAACCAAAAAACTAAGCTGGCAACATATATATATATATTTTTTTTCTTTCACTGTTGAAGGATAAATTTGTTTGTTTCATAGCAACATACTGTCACTTATTTTCCAAGTTGCTTATACCCACCTCTATATTACAGTTATTTTTAATCCCACTGCTATTGTTTGTCCAAATTCACTCATTTCTCACATTTATTTGATCAAATCGCGTCCATCTGAGAGTCATCGCTTGTGTCATTGTAATGCCAGCGCTTTTGGCAACGGCAGTGGATTTCTGTCAGCGTCTATCTTTGAACACCTCCCACATCATGTTCTGAGGAAGTGATTCCTGTCTGGTGCCAAAGGGGTGCAGTCCAACAACAAAATGGCACTGGATGGGGGGGCTAGAATAGGGAGGGGTCCTTTCATCCACCTACTGCACTCTCAGCTTTAGCAATTAAATAATCTGAAAGGCCTCTGTGCTTTGGAAAATGTAATGACTGATAGTATTTTTGTTGCTGTGCTGTTTGCACTTCCTCGGGCTGTCAGTGGAGGGCAGTGCTTAAATGGAAACAAAGCAGAATCTGTTGGGGTACAATCAACCTTGTGAGTGTGAAGTTGTGTGGGTTATGCGAAGGTGTCGTGTGCATCCTTGTTTATATTCTGCAAGTCATGTGGGGCTCTCACAGGTCAGTAAGAGTGTGTGGTTTATATTATCTGCAGTGTGTAACATGCTGTTGGGTGTCTCTGTTGTTCTATACATTACAGTAAGTAATACAGACAAACTAGCACAGAAATTATGCTAATGATGACAATGATTATGCTAATTTGACTCTACCAGTCTAGTGCAATGATGCTGAGCCTCCATGATTATTAATATGATCACAACATGTTAAATCACAAATCGGTTAAGATATGCTTGTGGTCATCATTTGAATTGTCAGTAACATTGAAATGTTATAATCATATAATTTTAAATATACCATTGTTTTCTCACAATTAATAGCATTTAGTTTATTCTTATTAGCAAACAGATGTTAAGTTTCTTTTTAAATGGCTTAACAAGGGTAAACTCCTAATTTTCGTCAGATAATTATATTTATGTGTGTGTACGTGTGTGTTCAGAGGTGAATCACTGCTATCCTTGCTGAAGCTCTAACCTTTCAGAGATACAACTTTTTAAGGCCATAGCATGACTACTGAGTGATAAGTAAACAAATGTGTTCAGTCAGCAACCACATCTGGGTGTGATGCATCATGATGGCATGTCAAAAAACTGTGATCCCGATCAGTGTGAAAAGTGTAGACAAGGATGTAATATTGAACGTCCAGATGGTTTCCAGGCAGAGACAGACGTGCGGTGGCTTGGCATTATCTTTAATTCATATCTGCTCAGCCGTTTTCCCTGCGCCGTTAGGCCCTGTCTCTGGGCACTGAGAGATGTGCAACTAATTTAATATGGAGGAACAAACAAACTAAGTTTCGTCAGTGTCACTTTTGCTGGCATTTCAGCTAATTTGTGTAAATAGTGCTGTGTATGATATAGTGCAACATGGTGAATGTTTTCTCTTACAATTGGAAATGACTTTTTGGGATGTGTTGCCAACAGCTTGATGATGATGCACAGAAGCCCACTATGGTTCACGCCTCAATGCTTCAAAGCAATTGTTAAGCTCTTTTTAATTACATGACAGACATTATTATTGTGGTTGATTTAGTTTCTTATACCTGTTTATGTCTTAATAAATCACTATAAAAAAAACAAAACAAAAACTAAACCTTATTCACTGAAAAAAGATAAAATACAGAGTTATAAAATATTTTTATCTGTTGATTCGTCTTGACAGAGTTTGAGAGGCCTTCTCGAGGGACGGAAATTTGTACAAACTGCAGATGTCAGCCTAAATTTGTAACTTCAGACAAAGGCTTTCGGAATAGAGAAAGAAAGATTTATTTACCCAGGCAGAAGAGACAGTCGAGTGTTAATTTTTTCTAGGCCATAATTCAACTACAGGTCGTAGCTTTGTGAAAGCAGGAGAGATAAACAATTAAGAGTCGGGACACACCCCTTTGCTATTGATTAAGGCACAGATGTGTCTAAGTTGATGTAATGTGAGTGACAGGAGATGAAAAAGTCCAAGTTGGGGAACAGTACGCAAATGCACATATAAATGCATTCCAGGTGTTAGTTGAGTATGCAAATACAGTCAGTAAGGTTTTTTTTTTAGTGTGGAATATCCACAGAGTATCTCCATTCAGACACTTTTTCAGTGTAGTGTACAATTTCAATGCCAATATTGATCAGATGCTGAGATGATGAACTTTCTCTCCTTGGAGGATTGTTGGCTTCCAAAATTCAATGCATCTGCTTTTCAGAAGCAACTGACAAATGTATGTTAATGTGTTGGCAAGATTTAAAAAGTGAAATGAGGCAGCCCATCTTTTCAGATCAGTCATGTGTCCCGAGCCAGAGCTTCAGCCCTTTCCTCTTTCCTCCATGGGGCTGGGATGACCTCAATAATTAAGGGACAATTTTAAAATGCATTTCTAATTTTCTACCAGACTGAAAAGCTTTATCATGGAATAGCTGACAAAAACCCTCCCCTTGAATGGGGGTGACTCCTGGGCTTCCACTAAACTGGTCATGAATGCACAAACCATCTGTTTTTTTGGCCGTTTGTCAGTGTGAGCGTGGCGGAGGCAGCTGTCGGAGTGGCCCCGGTTTGAATGATGGAGCACACAACCTTTGTTTCGCTCGGCAGCGGCTTTGTGAGCTCTGGCTTGTCTCGCGCATGCTGCCCTGCTACGGAACAAGGCGGGAGATGGTTTCTGTTGTTGCCCCACCAGTCACCACCAAGCTGCCAGGAAGACGCAGTCAGAGCAGGGAGATGGACTTGGAGAGAGCAGTAGAAAATTAAACAAAGAGTGAATGACTAGGAAGGAAAAAATAGGGAAATGGCCAGAGAGGATGTGGTGGGAAAATTTAAAAGACGGGAAGGTGTATGGCCAGTATGTGCATTCTGTTGGCGGATGGGGATCTGGGGCATTGTGTGCCGGCCAATCTGTAGCTCAGTGGGTGAGGTTGTCAGGAACCTGAGCCAAGGATGAGGGCCAGAGGGCCAGGAGAGAGAGGTGAGAGCAACCAGCAGAGCTAAAGATACTGCAGGAGAGAGTAGAAGCATGAAGAGACTCAAAAATGTGAGATGAATGTGAAAGGAATAGAAAAATTTCAGCCAAAAAGCTCTAGTGTCGCTTCAGTTATAGCAGTTTTAAAAAGGCTATTTTTAATGCTATGCCATGATGGCTTTGTTTTTTTTGTTGCTTTTAACCAGCACACAGTTCACTGTCCACCCCCAACTCACAGTGTTTTACTTGTGAAATACAAAACTCACACTTCAAGAAATGTAAAAGAGCAGTTGGGGAAAGACAGGACGTAAATAAATCTCTAGGGTCTTGATATGGCAGTCGCTTGTGTACGGATAAAGTGTATTTTAAGGGGCCTTTTTAAAGAGTTTGTTAAACAAACCCAAATTAAGGCCCATCACTGTGATAAGTGCAGCTTATAGGAGAAAATTTCCTCCATGTTGTGCTCCCACTTTTATTCATGTGTTTTTTTGAAGACTTTTCTCCCAAGCAATTTTTTTCCTTCCACCCTGATAGGATTTAACTTTTACTTAAAATTGACAATGACTGTTATCCCCCTTGTGTGGCCAGCATGACCTAATTGCATATATAGGCCTTGCTGATGCACTTGACCGGAACAGAGAGGCTGTGATTTTTAAGTATACAGGATTAATCCGTATGGGGGGAGTAAACAGTGTGCAGTGTGTCTGTGTCTTATGTAACCTGACATTAGATCAGCATAAAGATTGGTGACAAATTAAAGTAAGGAGCTGAATAAACAAGCAGAGATACACAATAACCGAGGATTATTTGAATTAAATGGTAGGATTTGGTCAAAAACATAACTAACTGTTGGTTTCTGTTTCTCATGTAGCTCTTAAGGTCATTCCACAAAAAGGGACATCAGTATATATGATGACCAGTATTTATATTATCTGTTAAGCAAAACAGTGGCACAACTCGGCCTCAAGTCACACAAGATATCGTATCATTGTATGGTTGCAGAGCATTAAGTCTTCATTATGAGGTATGTGTACTTGTGTGAGTTCAGTGGTGTAAAACCCATATGCAATGATCTACAAGGATGAGGGCAAAAATTGATATGGCCAGATGAGTCATCTTTCATCACAGACGAAGAGGCTCGTGCAAGCCTGAATACTTGACCCCTGAACTGTGTGTACACAAATACGAGTAGCATTTCATTTAGTTCTCTTACTGTATCTCGCTGATTTGCAGTGGCCCGGCGATGCACGCTGTGGGCTGGTAGAGCTTATGGTGGTAAAGCAGAGTTTAGCAGGAAGCAGTTGTGTTCTCTCACACAGCAGTCTGAGCATGGCGTTTTTCTGTAGCCCCGGGGCAGGCAGGCACCCAGCGCTAGCACTGCCCGTGTCCAGCCCCTCCCCATCTGTGTGTCACAAGTCAGATCTTGTTAGGCATGACGGCTCTCTGATGTGGACAAATTGTCACTAAGGGGGGACCTGGAGACTGAGAGACTTAGCTTTGGGTATTTTAAAGAGAAATGTGTGTTTGGAGGAGGAAATAGAAAAGGAGTTATTCTGTCTTTTACCCACTGTGAGGTGTGGAGTATTTCTTGGGTTTCATGCAGCTCCTCTGTGATCTCGTGCAGTGAATTCAGTCCCAAAGCTCCCAGGAGATCTGGTTGGGTATTTAACCGTGTTTGATACATTAAAGTAATACAAACAAAAAGCAAATCCCTCATTCCATTACCATCAAAGTGACGAGTACTCCCTTTACTGAAATATTTGAATTCAGTTAACCAGATGCAGAAAAATGACAATATTCTCATATCATTGAATGGGAAACTCCAGAGAACAAAATTACCCCCCCCCCCCCCCCCCCCCCTTGCTGTCTACATTTATTGGTAGAATTGCATCAGGTGCAGATTCTTATTTCAGTTGTGTGGAAAACTTCAATAGACTGCCAGGCACTCATTCATGATCTCCCACTTTTGTCTGGTAACTTCAAGCGCTGACAATAGGCAGGGTGGTGACAGAGTGGCCTCTCTTTTCAAGCTCTACCGGGCCAAGAGAGGCCAAGCATCAACACCGGCCTTTGAGAAAAGGCTGGAGAAGCATATGGAGCTCTAAATAAAATTCAGATCAAGCACAATGATAGCTGAGGTCTGCTTTGTGTTTGGACAGCCTGGTGAAAAAAAGGGGGTGGGGTGGAAAGTTAGATCTCCATAATAAGATCGTGAAGCATGAGCAAATGAATGTATAGCTCCGTAATGGTGCATGCCTTTCAGTGTAGAAGAAACCGCAGCCGCAGTATTATTGTTAGGGGAAAAATTCTCCATAGTCTGCCCTTTATTGCTCCTCAGTGATTCTCCTCAATGAAGCCTCGTCATCCGCCCAGAGTTCTGCTCCTCACCAATAACTCTGACAGTTACAGATTTTCCAGTCTTTGTCAGAAGACGGTGACCTGAATGGGCTTGGGAGGTAGGGGCAATGAATAAAATGTTTAAAGCTGATAAATAAACCTTCTGAAAGCTGCTATGGTCTATGTGGATGGCTTCTGGAGAGGAAGGGGTGTGAGGGGATTTTTCTCTTTTTTTTTTTCCCTCCCTCTTTTTTCACACTTGCAGAATCTGCGGCCTTTGAAGGACTTGTGAGGCCGAAGGCGTCCCGTTGCTCAATCAAACAGATTAAGTCAGTCAGACAAGCAGCGATCTGTCCCATTCAATAAAGTTACTTTTGTCATGCCGCATCTCAGAGGGCCTTATATATTCATAACACTAGACTTGAACATGTCACTGTTTTATCACACTATGAGAAGGGTATGACTGGATTTTAGTTTTGCTGTTTATTGCATTCTGCACATTTATGTCATTATATAAAACAAAGACAAGAAGACGAGATTAGGACAATGCAACTGCTCCCCTCAGCCTTTTAAGCTTTTTAGGCACATTTTAGCTTAACCAAATATGAGATGAACGTAGACAATTGAACAGAAAAACTCTTTTTCCCTAATAAAGGGAAAGTTCAGCATGGATGCAGTATTTCTAAAGTATGGGATGAAGCAGTAATGAGGACATCTGTTTTCATATGGTCCTTGACACATAGCACCAGATATTTGATGTCATCTTGTCCAAACTGGTACATGGGTGGCAGACAGCATGGCATCCTGTGATTGGTTCTGACAAGCCAGTGACAGCTCTGGAGGTGAAGATGCATGACAAAGGGCAAGCAGAGGATGGTGGGGGACGTAGTCAGGCTATAGGTCTGTATGTATGTCTGGCTTTTCTGCCTCCACTACCAATAACCTCCCTTGCAACCTCTGTCACCCCCTCTTGATAGCATGTCATCTACAAACCGCCATCCCACACTTTGGACTCAACCAGTGAGATGTCTTTAGAGGATCCAGCTGTTGAATCATAGCGCACATTTATGTTGCTTCAAGTATCAGGACCCTCACAGAGAGGCATACTAGATATAAATATATTGAATAAATATAATTGTTCAACGTGTAAAAGGTGTCTTTAAGTAAACGATGTTTTTGTTTGCAGGAAAAAAAGAAAAAACCCCAAAACAGACCAGCAGAAATTCAACGAGTGCCTAAATCAACAATGTGGTGCATTCTTGAAGCAGTGACAACCAATCAGTGACACCATATGGCCTGAAGGAGCACTGAAAACGAAAAAGCAGGAAGTCAACAATGATATACCCAGGAAAAAAAAAGAACAAAAGTTTGACTTTAAAAGCAAGCAGCTGGTGATTTTTAAGAACAGAAAGTCTACATTAGTTTGCTAAAGATCATCTTAAAACATGACTATAGCTTTAACTAGTTTTTAGACGTGATGCTATACTGATTTGGATTTCACCTCACAGATATGAAACAAGTAATGACTTACATTATATCCTGAATGCAACATAAGAACAACGTTATTGAACAAGTGGAATTCTCTGAGTACAAAGGGGATTATTGTATTATTGTATTCTAACGAATTACACATATTAGTAACATTTAATCTGCCTCATTTCAAATCCATTGTTTTTGCATTCAATGGCAGAACTTTAAAACTATCCAAATACTTGTGGGCCTAACTGTATGCCAGGCACTCTGGGTTATAAGTGGTATTATATGTAGATCTCAGATTTAAAGATGGCCACCTGTCATCATGAAAATCAGCGGCTGCCATGCTTTTGCACACAGCTGAGCACTGTGGGAGCCAACAAAGCCTCCTTGACACGGAGTGTGGAACAGGTTTTTGGCAGTGACAGCCGCTTATAATTTTTTCCCGGTCCCAGACATAAAGGGAATCCTCTGTTCAGTACAAGTGCCATTTATTAGAGCTGCTAATGAAAAAGGGTCCTGTTTAACACACTGACATTTTATTGTGGGGAATGATGACTACATCAGGAGTTTGTGTCTGCTGGGTTCACAAGGCAAATTGGATGGCTGTTTTCTCCTCATGTGGCCAGTCTCCAGTGTGACCTTGCATTAGTGCATATGCTCACAGCAGGGTCACTGGTTGAGGGCATGATCTGTCAGCCTTTGTTTATGAAAGGAAGACAGCACAAGCCTGTATGATAACATATTTCATGCAATTAGTGGTCTGCTGTACTGCATTTTTGTACATAGCATGACAGTAAACACCATATATTTAAGTTTAAGCATAGTTCTTTTTAAGCTGTATGTTGAAAAAATTTTTTTATTTTAAACTAATGGTTAAATTAATTTTGATTAGCTTGTTTGCTTGACTTTGAATGGCTGTGTAATAATTAGATTCCACATGAATAAACATAAGTGTTTTCAATTAATACTGTGTGATGAAAAATTATATCATGATTTCAAATAAACAGCTGAAGATGATGATGTCAAATATAGCTTATTACAACTTTTTTTTTTATTTTGTACTAGTAATTCACATAATTTAGGAAAAAAACAATTTCATACAATTTATTACAATATAATTACATTGTTGCTAAATCGATAAACCTATTCGTGATCAATGGATTTTTGACATATTTGACATAAGTCTGAGATTTTTAGGTGAATACATTAAAAATAACTTTTGTAAAATGATGAATAGTTTATTGAAACATTAAAAAGGTTTAGATTTCTAGTGTTCTTGCAAGAAAAAAAATTATTTGAATGGAGATGCGCACACTTTAGGTCTGCACGCTTGCAAGACACATTGGTGTTTACATGATTGAGATGGTTTCGATATGATAGAGATAGGTTGACAGAGTCTGTCAGTGTGGAGTTGGCAGTAGCTCTGACAACAGGCGCCCTCTGACAGTCGCTCTATAAGGCTTGGTAACCAGCCTTTTTCCTGGGAGGTGTTCACTGTCACTGTGCATTGTGGGTGCCTGGCAGCAGTATTTCCCCAGGCTGTCAATCTCCACAGACACTAACCTGCCATGTTAGATTTGACCTCCATGGGAGAGATTACTGTCTCTGAGCTTTGGAGGCATCCTTCATTTTTCCTCTGCTCTGTGGGGATACCATGGAGAGAGAGGATGGTATTCCACGCAATATTTAAAATGCTTAAAATACAGATGGAAAATCAAGGAGAAGAAAAATTCTAATTATTACTCCGTTATTATGGTTAGGACCAGGTGCAGTTTAGATTTCATGACATTTTGATGTACAATAACAACATTATATGACATGTACCGTACTAATTTCTCTGTAATCCTACTTCACCCCACCTAGAATAAATAAATCAAAATAAATTAAAAAGAAAAACAAAAAAAAACATTTCATAGTATGCAGTGTCATGTGAATGCTGTGTTGCATAGTAGCACTGTATATTCTTTTTTTTTTTTTTTTTTTAGCTTGGAGATTAGTTTTGGACAAGGACACTGGCTGTGACTTTGATGCAATATGTGTGTGGGAGGCTTCAGAAATTCCTGTTAATTAATGCTGTTACATGATAACTCACAGCAGAGCGAGTACAGGGACAAAACTAAATAAGCATCACTTGATTTATTTGGGAAGTTTATGGTCTTTGCATGAAACACTTCAAGCCATGAGATATTAGAAAAGTCATGTATTACAAGATTCAACCACAAAACAAATGACATTATTTTCCTGTAAGACTGATTTGAAATTTAAATCATCATTGTCTTTTAGTCTGACAAGCTGTATGGAAGTCCATCAGCTCAGTTTTAAGTGCAGCAATGACTGTCATGTTTGTTCAGTAAATACCAAGCTGTGGAAGCTGCTCGAAAGCTCTCTAAACTAGACTAACACATCCACATTATGAGGTTGGAGGTTAAATCAATCAGCTAGCCCAAAATAGGCCTGTGTGCACTGCACAGGTCTAAACTCCTTTATTATCTAATCTTTTTGTAAGAAAAACCAAACCTAGTGTAAATTACACAATTCTAATAAAACACAGTCTTGTTCCTATATTTTTTCCTTTTTTGATCAGAGAGCTAAACTTGTCAGATGTTTTAGCTAAAACACATTAAATCAAAGACTGTGTTGCAGCTTGAGCTCACTTACAGATTTCTACATTGTCGCTCAGCTCTAATAAAATCCTGATTTAATAACTGTGACATTAAGTGCATTGAATTCAGCTCTACTTGCATTAGATGATGATGTTTCCCCCCACAAGCATTTAAATAACTACACTCAGGGAGTAAGGTGTTTAAATTTGTGTTTATAGTTCCCCCTTGATTTGAATAGTTATTTTTATGTAGAAGGTGCGCAGCTTAATTTAATTTCGTATGAATATTTGATCATGTTTAATGTTTGTCTCATTGAAATTTCCGATATCCCCTTTAAGCACACCAAGCCTCACTATCAGAAGCTAGTTGGGAACATAATAATGTTGTTTGAGATGGGCCATCACACATAAATTTACAGCTTTCTCCACTCTTATCATAAATTGACTGGTGTACTGGGATCGAGCTGTTATACAGTCACATAAAACCCCCAGTTATGGCCTGTGTTCTGTTTAGCCCTTGATAGAAATGTGCCGTTGCTTCCCGGTGTATTTCTGACCATGAAAATTATAATATGGAACAAAGATTAGAATGAAATTATCGTGGCCGGAAGGCATTTACCCGCCTTGTTGAGGCACGATGTACAGGGCTGGAGAGGGAGAAGAAATCCTGGTTCCCAAGAATAATGATAATACATTAGACTGTGAGCGTGCTGGTATTATTGCTGTACATTATGTATGTTCATTTATACTACCTCACACGGCCCAACCACTGCTGACGGATAGGTCATTACTCCCCGCACCGATGAACACTTATCAGGCCCCACTGCTGTTTATGGCCAGAATGAAGAACACTTGTCAGTCAAGGTCACTGCTTTGTGTGTCCTCTTTAATAGTTCCTTTTTCACAGTAGTTGAACTTTGTATGTTAGCTTGGACCCCCTCTAAATGGTAAGGGAGATATGGGTCAGCTTTACGTAGGGGTTCTCCTTTTTTTAACGTTGTGCAATTAGGGACATCCCAGTAGAAGTGTTACTAGTGCAGATTTTGCAAAGGTTTTAGTGGTCAAAGGAAATCTTTTGTGCACATGAGAAGCATAAAAAGATTTTGCGTGTTTCAGATTTAAGAAACTGAGAAATCTCGATAAACCAAATGTGCTGCAGCAAGCAAGCTACTTCTGCATGTTCACTTGTGTTTGTATGTGTGTGAGAGTGTATGATAAGTTTGGGTGACAGGATCCTAAGAGCCTGTTCTAACTGGAGGGCCAATGCTAATGCATGGCTGGTTGCGTTACACCAGCTAGTGCAGAAATCAGAAGTGGCCCACAGTGCTTTGCAGGGCTTGGCCCTGGGACAAAATCAGATTTTGGTTGCCTTGGTTTTCTTTTAGCCTTAAGTCTCTTATATTTGTCATCTCTGCACTAGTTGTATCCCTGTATCTTGCAGCACTGAAGGCCTATACAAGCAAAGACACTCACTTGTTATTCAGACTGCTAAGGTAAAAAGGCTTGCCCCATGGTAACTGTCAATGTTATTTTATGTTGAGCTCTGATCCTGTTTTTGTTCCTGCACTTGTTTTCTCTTCCATTTAAATGGCTAACCTTTTTTTTTTATTTATAAGACTTTCGAAATCTTGTATCTTAAAACTGCCACTGATCACATTTCGTGTCAATGGCCATTTTTGTAAATGTTGCCGATTTAAATATCTATTTAAATGTGCTAATTTTACCAATACTACCTGCATCCAGGGGGAGACAAAAAAAATGTAGAGAGAAAATGATGAAATTGGATTTCCTCAAAGGATGAAAGATGTAATCACAGGTGTTACCACAGTGTTGCACCATGCAGACAGCACTGCTACCAGGAGACTCGGTGTTAGTGGAGCTTCACATGGTCGTTGTCGCTCTTTGTCTCAGAAGTCTCACTTCAGCTTCACCCTGTATCACAGCACCATTTTCACTCTGCTGTCATAAATCCAAATGGTGACGCTTGACAAGGTGCTTTTCATTGTCATCATTTTTCTTGTAAGTCGCCCAGCGTAATTTATAACACTCACCTTTCCAGCCTGTTTCCCCAGAATCCCCCTCCACGGTCCCGCTCTCAGCTGTAAAAATGAACAGTTCCTGTTACTCTGCTTTGATGCGATGCTGACGGGAGTCACTTTGATATACTTGGGAGTATGAAATTTAGATCTGTCCTGTTTTTCCCTCCTGAGGCTTCATCTTTGCAGACATTGGGAGCTGTCATTTTGCAACACCCTGTGATGTGGGTGACACTCAGCCGTTATGACAGGTGCTGGAGAGCAGACACACTCCTCAGCAAGCAGGCAACATTTCTTCAGGTAAAGTGCTGAAATGTATAAATGAATTGTCAATAAATTTATTACAGTTGGACTTTTTTTTTTTTTTTTTTCATGGAAATGCTTTTGCACAAACCAATCATTCAACAAAACTGAAAAAGCCAGCTGAGTTAGAATTTAATGTCATCTAAGGAATCGCTGCATCTCAGAAATTTTCATCAAGAACAAACAGTTTTCAAAGTTTACGGCATCTTTGTGTATAATTTGCAAAATTGAGTCAAAACCCATTTGTGAACTATTTTTGTCTCATCCTTCACAAACAAAACTGATTCATTCAAGGGCATAATCTCACTCTAATATCATAATATCACGTTGTGATTTTTTTTTTTTCTAAGTTCAATATTTTGCAACTGAGAAAAAAGAGAAACTTGCCATTTGAGATGGAGGATTTGTTGCAGTGGTATACTGGGATCTGGGCAATGTAGTGCACTGTGGGAGCCCACGGGGTGTGTGTTCACAGTGTTTCCTGGATTAGACACCTTGGTATGGCCTGTGGAGAGATGTTCATAGTCTGCTGTTCACACAATCTGTCTGCTACAGCTGAGCTGCCCTTTGCCAACAGGCCTGAAGACAGGAGGGATAGATTTAGATCCACATGTCACAGTTCTCTTTTTTTCATCATTATTTATTTAGTTTATGGAGTTTTAGGTGAGGCTTGTGTTTATTGTTAAATTTATTAAAAATGAGTGATGGCATTAAGTTAACATTTTGGTTGATTCTGTTTTTCCACAATTTAAATGATGACTACCAACTTGTTTCATTAAACAGATCAATTAGGTTTCATCGGTTTAAGCATGTCAGGTTAAGAAAATTTCACACATTAGTCTGTTTTCTTACTTAACGAGAATCAGTTGCATAAAATGTGATAACTATAGTGTGTTGTTACAGTGGATGGGTATGACAGTGTGTTGAAAGAGGTTAATTCTGTGTTCAAACTATGTTTGGATGCGACTGACCAAAGTTATTTTCAGTTTAAACTGTCTATTTAATTGAATTATATTGCATTTATATGGCGCTAAGTAACATGCTAAAGTTACGAAGTCTCACATCTTCATTTCTGTGTTTGCATGTCAAATCAAATCAAATCAAATTGTATTTATAAAGCACTTTTCATGCATAAGGCAACTCAAAGTGCTTTACATTATGAATACAATTTATACGTATAAAAAGCTTTCACACAACAGAGAATATAACAGCAACTTAAAAACACATCTTATTTCTTTCACACAAAATTACACATATACACGCACATTCCCATCACCCACCCTTACCCCATTTTCCATAATTCCTTCATTATTGTCTCTAAGCTGAATATAAGTGTAATAGTATCAATAGAATAAAAACATCTGGCTTCATGCTGCTGTGAGGAAATGATATTTTGGGATCGCTTCACACCAGAAGCCAGCCCACCCACTGCTATAGTGGTCATCACCAAAGGAACCGCCCAGGCCAGGGCGGGCTGAAGTCCACAGCACAGCTACAGAAATACAGTGCCGGACCCTCACAGTCACCCAGACCTGGGCAGTCGCCACGGATACAGCTACCATAGTGAAGGTTCTGTGCCATTTTGTTTCTGAGTTGTGTGAACAACTAGAATATCTGGTCAGTTTCCTGGTAGATTGGTTACTGGATAGCCTGACATTTCATCACTAATAGCACAGTTCACAGCTTACAAGACCTATTGTTTCATCACACTCACACACGTACACACAAACATGTTGACATGCTCATCTGTCACTAGGAAAACCGCCACAGGCTGCGGCCTTGGCACAAAGACATTCTCCTAGCTGAGTGAGGATGCTTGGAGCCAAGATGCACCCAGTCAAAATGTTAAGAATTTCACATGCCAGAATTGACAAGCACTAGTTTTGATTTGAGGAGAAATGATGTTGAAGCGGCCACAACACTGGAGACATATTTCAGGAAGAGGCTTTGCTTGTTTATGACAACCGTGTAAAGCTCACATG
This sequence comes from Telmatherina bonti, assembly GCF_933228915.1. Lineage (NCBI taxonomy): Eukaryota > Metazoa > Chordata > Actinopteri > Atheriniformes > Telmatherinidae > Telmatherina > Telmatherina bonti. The sequence goes on from NC_136618.1 coordinate 16,977,054, forward strand.
TTGGTGGGATTACTGTTTGAAAACCCAAAGTACATAATTTGGTTATTATTTCAAACCAGTAGAATATTTAGCCCACTGATATTTGTTGTCAGCACACAATAACTCTTTGTTTTCTACCGCTACGGATGTCTGCCAAAAACACTTCCTCCTGCCTCTAAAATTAAATCTGATAAAAGAGCTGCAGCAGTGGAGAGTTAACACACACCATGTGCAAAGGGTGTGGTCAAGGAGGATTGTTTACTTCTAAGCAGGAGCTGTAAGTAGGCATTATTATCATTATTTTGCATCTGCATTCGTTCAAGAAACAGCTGTTGAATTTTGAATGAGATATGAAGTGGCAGGGCCTGGAGTTGTTCTTGTTCATTCAGCTAACTTAGCTTTGACATGATGGCTTCTGGCAGAGTTTTGTGCTGAACTCAACATCTGTGACAACCGTCAGCACCACTGACCAGTCCTCTCTATGTCTCTTTCTCTCTTTTGTGTTTACATATTTCTGCTCCTCTATCCTCCATATTTCCCTGCCTTCCAGGATTGCCCAGTTTGGGGGGTAAAGACCAGCACAGAAAAAGTGGGGAAAATGGGAACCTTTGATGCCACCAGATCAGTTTCCTCTGCCAGTACCCATCTTCATCACTGCCACATCAGCTGGTCCCAAGGTTGTGAGGTCATTCAAACATCTGGCCCCTCCGTGATGTTTCTAAGGTCAGTGGGTAGCATCTGTTAAAGACACCACCACCTTCAGTGTCTCTGACAACAAAGACCATGCTGAGAAAACCAGGCAATAAACTTTGATTTACTAGAAGTGTTGACAAACATCAGAGCTAATGGAATTAAATCTGCCCAAATGTATTCCTATACTGATGATGACTTTTTCAAGTGGTAGTTCTCAAAAGGGAAAATTAGCACACTGAAAGCAGAAGTCCATCTGCTTTCAGAGCTCTTCAACAATTTAGCACACTTCAAATGAGTTATGATGCTGTTACAATTCAAGCTGGACACTGTTCTGTTTGTGTAAAAGTGCTTTATTTTGGACTCCTGAAATGTTACAAAGTGGTTTGATCTAACTTCTTTACCACATTTGCCTTTCTGCTTGATAAAATAGTTTAAAAATGGAAGCAGTTGTGGCCATTTTTTTTAACTGGTTTTGTAACAGGACTTGTGTTGAAAACTGTTTTTTTTTCTTATTTTTGCTTTTTTATAACATCACAGCATTGAGAGAATAACTCAATTACCCTGTTGAGCATGTTTCCTGGGACAAGTATATGGGTAATTTAAATGGCTGGGTCAAAGACTCAACTGTTCATGTAAACTTTCTCCTTTCAGGATGTGCTGTCTTATCTCAGCGCTCATTTCTCTGCTTTGTAACTGGCAACAGGACACTTGTGATTTAGACATTGGTAAGGAGCTACATCTGGAGCTAAAGGGTGGAACAACAGTAATTCACTTTTCTAACTAATTGACTTCATCATACTCTTCCTTTCCTTTCCTTTCCTTTCCTTTCCCACACAGAACTGTTTTCTATCTTTTTTTCTATGCTTCTATTATAAAATAATCTAATTTATTATTTTGTTGTGGTCTTTGCTATTTGTACTTTCTTCTCTGTACAACAACTCTGTTTTTGATGTTTTTATGTAAAGCATTTTGAATTATTTTGTACATGAAATGTGCTATAAAATAAACTTGCCTTGCTGATCCACTCCTTTTTAAAAATTTTTTTTACCAATGCTTTCAACCCCTCATTTTCCCTCGATATCCCTGTATCTTCCATATGCACCTAAATTTCTGCAATTCCTCTACAAAACTCACTCATGTCCTTAGCCTTCTATCTGAGGCTCATCTCCTTTTTTTAAAATTGTACAGTCACTCAACAATTATTTCTGCATCCTCTCAGAATCTTTATCTGTGTATCTATGTATACGGCAGTTTCCTCTCAAATGCATAAAAACAGACTAAAAAACTTGTAAATACTTTCAAACAATCTGAAAATCATTATAAGAAATTATTTTCACAAGTAACGTGTTTTAAGTATCACCTCCTCCACATCTGTAGTTAATCAAAATATAGAGGGTTTTGTCTTCTTTCACACTGAGACCCTCAACTATCTGACTTTCTTACTCTTAATACATAAATATAGTGTGCTGAACAAATTGATACTGTCTCCTAAAATATGAGCATTTCAGTCTCTTGTAAAAAGCAACTCTTCCAAAAACAAGATGAAAAATATGTAATTTTTCTTTATATTCTTTTATCATTTCCCAATTAAAACATCAGCTGTTGCATGGAAAATGTTTAGCTACTCTCTCTCTTCAAAAGTCCATCCTTTTTTAGAAGAAAGGCAAAAGTGTGTTATGACTTGTGTCTAAAATTCTACCAAAATTAACATTTTCAGGATGCCTGATAATATTTTAAAATAATTTTCAAATACTATATCTGCTTACAGAGACTTTTGTCTGTTATTAATGTTGTATATACTGCATTGATGTTTAACCAAAGTGGCAGGGCCCTTGTAGTTAAATTAATTAATTGTTAAATTTCTAATATATGTCTTGTTTCTTCAGACTTGATTCATCCAATAAATGACACCAAACAAGTGTTTATAGCAGAATGAGATGATGGACATTTGCAGAGAAAATTTCGCAAGCTTTTCATCGGTACATGAAAAACTTCAATGAGTGCATGAGTGGCAGACTGAACTCACCCCACAAATACTTTTCTCTTACAAATATGGCACCATGTAAAAGGGAAATAAACAGGATTTCCAATATTATAAAATTTATTACCAAAAAGCAAAAATACGGCCAAGAAATCATATGTTTACTTTATCAAACCTATAAAGTTTTGTTATTTGAAAGCTAAAGCTACAGTACATAATACCTTTTTAAGTACCTTTAATTACAGTATTTATTTTTCTTCACTTTCTCTGCCAGACGCAAAAGCTTACTGCTCCTAATATTTAACTTAACAATAAAAACTTGGATAGATTCAGTTGTTCTGAGATAAAAATCTCTGATTCTCCATGTCCCACATGGATAAGGACAAAGAGAAGAGTTTAGAGTCTTCAGCACCACAAAACCACTGATCTTTGTGCAGTAGCCGAACCAGGTTTATGAGTAAAATGGATTGGTTGCATTTGGACACCTGTCCCTTTGTGTCTGGTTATAGTGAAGTTTGAGCAGCGGTCGCTGTTGTGATGTCACAGGCTCTTATGGGTCAGGACAGGAATTATTGAACAGAGGGTGGCTGACAGAGGGAGCTGGCACTGGGAGCAAACAGATGTTGCAATCTTAAAGAAATCCACAACCTCTGAATTAAATATGAGTAGGGGGCAGCAAGAACAGGGGATGGTCCAGATTTCATTTCTGCTTTTGGCCAATCACAGCTTGTTGTTAGTTTGAAAATAAATAACTGCTTAATTGTTGCCAGGACGACGACCAGGTGAATTAATTTCAATTATGCAGGGGACTTGAAAAGAACTTTAGATGTGACCAAAAACCCTGAAAAAAACCTCGTCCAAGAAGACAGCTGTTCCGAACATACTGTAGATTCATTATTCAGATGCAGAGGGTCTCTGGACGCGGCATGTTATGTCAAAGTGTTTTAAAGCATTTACGCCACAACAGCTCAGCGATGAAATCTGTAAAAAAGAGCAGAATCTGACAGAATGTCCTTCGAACCTTGTTTTACCACAAGTGTTTTGTTTTCCAGTCATTTTTACAGGACATCTCACTCACAAGGAATTACGAGTCTGTCTGAATATTTGATGGCGGGAGAAGGCTGTTTTTACTGAGAGGATGAGGCCTCAGTGAGCCAATGTAATATTGTCTTATTAGATAGCTGATCTGTAATATCGGTCCTTACAAGGAAGTTTAGACGTAGTGCAAGTTCAGAAGCTTCATTCTGATAAAAGCAAATGCAACAATTAAAATTTGGCAAATCTGCTGGACATGCTGTGTTTAACTAACAGTCTAAAAGCATTTCTAATGAATTTGATACTAGGAATAAGTAAAAAATGAAAAATTCATGTGATTATCTGAGCATGTTTTATACTGACAGCTGACTAACCCCAAGTTTCCACGTATTCTTTAATTGAAATGTTTAAAAGCCAGATAATATTTGTCATCCCTCTAGCAAAGTTTGGAAACAACGGGAGCCTTCCTTCAATGTGGGCTTGCACAAAATATCCTCAAAAGCAATATCGAATCCCAGAAACATCTTAACTTACTTTTTTAAACTTGTAGGAGTAGCGGCTGTGCTTGGTGCTCCTAGAACTTTACAAACTCCTCACTGTGTCTCTGAGGCTGAACCCAGATGTCCTCCAGGTAAAACTCAGTTTGGCTACTTGTAGCTGTATTCTGATATTTTTAAATGTGACCCAAAGTGCATCTTTAATACTTGAAAACATGAATGTAAGCCAAAGCTTAACCTTCAGCTGGAGGCGTATAAAAAAAATCACTTATTTTGGACAAGCCTTATAACTACTAAATACGTCCACTTTCTGAGGTAAAAACACTAGGAAAAAGTATGGCTATCACCTTTCAAAACCCTACACACAGTCTCAGTACTTGACAACAATATGTTAAATCAGAGTGAAACTAAAAAGCTAAAAATAAATTTTTATTTATATTAATAATTATATTAATAATAATAATAATGATCATTATCATAATCGTTGTTGTTGTTGTTGTTGTTAATAATAATAATAATAATAATAATAATAATTATTATTATTATTTGTTGTTATTATTGTTATTATAGTTAAATGGTATTTCTAGAGGTAAAACTATGACACTGACTGGCTAATGTTCAACTTTGTCATTTGTACAGCTTAGGCTTCATCCCAGTGTAATGTATTAACAAAATGTCTAAGGTTCCTGCAAACAACAAGCAGAGGAATATTTGTTTACACATTTATGAATATTTCCTGTAAAGCAAAAATAACAACATTTATCCAGTTCCCAAAAATCCCAGTCATCCAGTTGTTTGGTCAGCCTCACTGTTTGAATTGGTACTTCCAACCATTCTGCTTACGGTAACATTGGGAATTTGTGGGAAAAAACTATTTATGGACAACCCTGATTGCAAGTTTTAGCTTCAACATTTTCTTTTACCAGTAAATTTGTAACTCATTAAAAATACCCGCACAATATAGTTTTCTTTTTTTCTCTCTCTCTTTTTGTGTCGCATTCTCAGACTTTTCTAGGATTTTCTAACCAGCTCAGACATGACACCACATTAGTGGCACTCCAAAATCAAGTATACATCCAGAGTATGAACTTCATACACAGTCAGGACTGGTCTGGGGTAACTCTTTTATTTGCTTTAGCCTAAGTCTAATTTTGACTTAAATCACTGGCTAACCAAGTATTCAATAGATCTAAAAATCCACTGCGGCCCTTCTCTGTGTGTTTATCTCTAAAGTGGATGGCCTCCTGCCAGTTGGGCCTGGCTCTGAGTGCTGCAGTGTCAACACTAAAGAGAGAAGGCCAGGGGGGTGATGTAAGTATTGATGCACTCCTTGAAATCATTGGTCACCCCCAAGAGATAAAGAGATGCTTTTAATACAATAGCCAGAAGATGATTGTAAATTCTTGGCACAGAGAGGAGGGATACCATTAAAAAAGGCAAATGTGATTAATTTTTAGTGAGAATGCTCTCATGTTGGCGATTGTCAGTGAGGTCAGGCTAAAGGGATGTGACACAGAAATTACTCCCCCTCCCAGCTTCTAATGTGACTCGTCGCTCTGAGGAAATATCTGGGTGATGGGGAGACTGACAAAAACACTCTCATCTAATAGACTATTTGTTCAGGGCTCATGTGGCAGAAATCTGGCTGAACAGTGCTAAATGATCTATTGCTCAAACACCTCATATCACTTGGAATTCGGCACAAGTTTGGTTCATGGCAAATAGCTACGCAGGGGTTTATGACATCTGTATTGATGAAAGAGAGATGCAATATATTCTCACTTTTCTTTAAATATATGTTTTTATGAAACTTGTCTGTAAATGTCATCTTTGTGTGTCAGTTTTGTCAGTGTCTTTCTTTAAACCTGTTCGAACTGAGGCTCGCCCCCCTGTGGAGTGACATTTTCCAGGCGACACAATGATGCAAGCCACACTCAGCCCCTTCAAAAACACGGCAGGGCTGCGGCCCTTCCACCGCTGCCTCTGTCTCTTTCTGTAGAAGTGCTAACAACAAAGGACAGGACCCAGGTCACACTAAAGGTTATGTCTGTATCCATTTCACATTTATGCCACTGCTTCTTGCAAATTGAATATAGTGTAAATATTGGTGCATAGTGGCTCCAACTAATCAAATTACAGAAATTTTACAGCAACCAAAGCACAGCTGGGTTTTAATAGATTTAGTTTTCCCCTCTGTGGAATGAAATGTGCATTTTCCCCTCCCGCTTGCACAAAATGTTAAATGAAACAGTTGTGTGTAAAGCACTGCAGTTTTTATTGTTAAACCTTCTGTTATCTTTTTGGGCTGTGACAACTGCATCTATCTGCTTTTCAATACTCAGGAATTTAATGTCTTTTACATATTTACTGCTTGAGGTTAATGTGAGTTTAAAAGCTAAATGAGGGGATCTAGAAAATTAAAGTTGGTTTTGAGTAAAGGTAGAACAACAAAAATTAACTATGAATTTGAGAGTTAAGTGACATGTTGCCAAATGAAAACATCAGCAAACTAATCTTTACGTCTTTTCTTACATTTTCATATTGATATTTGAGTCACTGTTGAAATGAAAAAGACATATAAAACATATAAAGCTCTTTTAATGGAGGTGGAAATTGAAATATGTTGGGCGTCTATAATTATTGCAATAAATTAAAACCCCTGAGAAAAGAGGTTACTGATACCTAACTTTAAAAAAAAATGCACAGACATAAAAATGGCTGGTTTAATCTTGTAAAATTATCCCCAAAACATAACTGTCCCTTACAAGTTACAAGCATGCTCTCTGAAACTGACAAACTTCTAAATGTCAAATCGATTATAGAAGTCATAAGCCGTCGGTGATCACAATTACATAATCCCTTTTCTCTTGTAATCTTGGATTAGTACTCATCTTACGTGTCATCTTCTGGAAGGAGCAATCCCACAGCTACAGGCTGGCATTCCAGTCTACTGCACACAGTGCTGTAGTTTACTTAGTGGTAAACCTGCTCACGTTCCTGTATCCCCATTACCATGACCACCTTGAGATAAATGGCTCTTTCTCCCCTCTGCCATAAGGTTTTATATCAGATGACATGTGTTGAGTATCTGGATGCAGGTTATATTGTTGCCACGGAAATAAAACAATCACTTTTGGATCTGTTTCAAGGCGCTTGCCTTTGCTGTGTAGCTGCCAGCCGACCTGCGCACACAGTGTTTATAGATGTAAGGAAAGGACGGTGGCAGGTGACAGGTTAACTCTGCTGTGTAAATTCCTGGGCCGTGTATGATGTAGGCTGTGATCCTGCGGTCCTTGATTAGATCTGAGCTAGTAAATATCCTGTGATTAATCAAAAGGGCTTGTTCTGCGTGTAGCGTCCCTGTGTCACCTTCACAGCTTGGGAGCAGGGCCGCCTTGTTTACTGCACTCCACTTCCATCTCTTCCGGCCCCTGCCATGTTTTTTAATCACAACTCAAAGATAGCTTGTATAAAGGTTCCCACAAAGCTACAACTATATACTTGCTCATCATCATTCTCCAAGTTAAATGTGATATTTCATATAAAAGGTTTGAAAGACACTATTCTTTGTTGCCCAACTTTTATGTTATTAGATGTATTTAAAACTTCAAGATTTCAAGAAAACTTTGTTATTTCTGCTATTTATGCAGGACACACAGAGAATCAAAATTTTGTTAGTTGTAGAAAAATGTAAGAAATTGTAAAACATATATATAAAAGTACAATGTACACTAGCATTAAAAAGTTTGGACACACCGACTGTTGGTATACACTGTAGTAGTTGCGTTAAATAAAAGTCTAAACAATATAATACAATATGATATATTGTATAAAACGTTGCTAAATTAAAAAATATACAGTTATAGACCCCCCCCCCACTTATATAAACATTATAGAACAGAATACACAGAATAATTTTGTGCACTCTTTTTTTTAAATAAAATCCATGAAAACAGTGACTGGTGTTGGAAGTGTCAAGATAAACCATTAAAGAGATTTGGTAAATTTTACAATATGTGCTGCTTTTTATTATTAAAAAATAATTTCAAAATATTTGCTTCAGACAAATGGAAAAAATGGGCTCAAGGTGTCAGAAAACATTTCATGGCATTTGTTGACAATAATACACTTCTACCACCACTACGACTATATAATATTATTATGTAGTTATTATATATTATTTCTATTATTATTACTACTACTACTACTACTACTACTACTACTACTACTACTACTACTACTAATAATAATAATAATACGTTTTATTCAAAAGTTCCTTTCAGGTCACTCAAGGATGCTGTACAGTGAGAAACTGTCAGAGAAAAAATATTAAGGCCAGTTTTATAATAATAACATAATTTTCACTCAGTCTGAAATATGCCTTGAAAACAGCGTCGCTATAGGTTTGTTACATCCATGAAACATGTTCAAATGAAGGCCAACATGATAATGGCTAATTACAGTAATAGACTGAACTAATTACTTTAGCCAGTTGACACTTATTTAATGGTGAGGGAGTAACTGGTGTGTGTTTGAGAATAGGGCTCGCCCAACTGAAACTGACTTGTTTCTAATTACCCATCCAGCTCTGCCTCCTTACAGCACTCATTTTGTGTAGCTGGTGTAATTTTAGTTGTCCTACATGTAGCGGGGGTGGAATATATCTTCATAAACACTTCTCTTTTTTTGTGTGTCCCTGAAATACATCACTTGGAGTATGTATTTTGATGTTCTGACTTGTCCATCGAGCACAATTTCACTGATTGCCTCCCCCTTTCAATGATGACCCTATGATTGTCATCTGTAGACCATCCATAAGACATGCATGTCATGTTAATAAAAGCATTCAAATGTGTGTATCCTCCACCACAGAACAAAGTCCAGACCTGTCTGGGAATATAGATCTCTAATTGCTTTTGCGAGGTGGTGCCACAGAACTGTGCTTCCCAGATGTCACATCTACCAAACCCTCGCGCGCATCACTGTCAATAAGTCAGAGAAATCTCCCTAACAAGCATGTGATTATATAAATGTATAACTGAACTGGCAGCCAAGAAACTGAACAACTTACCAGTAGGCTACATGTTGGATGCTCTTGGGTTAGATTGCATTTTGAAAACAGGAGAAACCCCTATTTTGGGAATGTCTCCAAACAGTTGACTTTTTCTGACTTTGTCATAGTCAATTTTAAAGTGAGGCCATGAGAGCGGGTGGCGATGGAATGAAGTTTCTGAGTGCTTTCCGAAGAGGCGTGAGTGGATTTGACAGGTTCGGTGAAATATGCTGCAGTCTACCTTTTTTCATTACAGGAGCAGGGGCCAAAAATGCAAATCCAAGCTCTCTCTCAAGAGGTCATAAGAAAAGTGACATCTCCAACAACTGGCTCCAAGTGGCACCGGAAATCTTACAGCAGTGCCTCGTCCGTGTGGTCCCGTTTTATTTTGTGATCATAAGACGGTCTGCTAAAACTTAACTGTTCATCTAAGAGTTGTTTTGCCTCAAACTTTTCTCTAAAGTCATTGTTTACATGGCCTCACCATTCACTTCCATGATCATCAGAGCAGTAACCACCTCGGAAAGACAGTGAACAATCGGCCGAATCTGTCTTGTGGCCTTCTCTTAAGAGGTGATGAATTGGTTTAATGGTGGGTAGACCACACAGCCACTCTGAGGGAGGAGTGAGGGGGGTATTAAATGACATGGTTTTATAGCCTATCAGCATTGTCATACTGCTGCTGTAATTTTTTTTTCTGCACCATCAGGCGGGTTGGATATTAGGCCCCAAGCTTGGTTAAACACACTCATACATGGCGCCTTGTGATGCCATGTGTCATTGCCAGCGAAGAACTTTAAAGACTTTATTAGTATGTTTTCATATGCTTAATAAATTGATGTTCAGCCAGTATATCCTACACCACTTGGCTAATCTGTCCATATGTAACTGGGATGTTCTAACAAACTATCAGATGAATCCCCATAAAACTTCTACTGATATTCAGTGACTTTATAGGATGAACCAGATTCAGCATGGCATTTCTGATTTACCCTTTTTTGTCATTGTAAGCTTGACAGTCATGCTCTGAATAAGATTTTGTTACCATTAAAATGTGTTCTCGATTATCACAATTTTTCTTTTTTAATTAAGCCTTTATTCCACATTTTGGTCATATTATTTTTAAACTGAAACGAGTATCTGTATGGAATCGGCTGCACATAGTGCTAATTTTCTAGTAGTAATCGCTTTCTATAAGCCGTTTGATTCTTTCAGCTAACACACCTAATGGCAAAAATGATAGAGAACTGTCCACATCAGTGTGAAGATCCATGTAATGCAATTATTATTATTTGAACCACCTCCAACATGCACACCAGACGCAGTAAACAGTGTGACAGGTGAGACCCATTAGGGTGATATTCTCCTCAAGTATTTACCAGCTTGTTTTCAATGCAACTCATTATTTGTGATGAATTAGAAGGCTGATTATAGTGATATGTTACCATTTGTAAATGAGTGTGATGCACCTGTCAGTAAGACTCATTTGTTTATAACGACCATTTACTGAATAAGTAACGACCTCTCTAATTTCAGTTGACTCCTTAACCGTCTGCTTTGTATTATTCTGCCATTTTCATTGGCTGCAGATTAATTCCTCCTTTCATACAGCTATCCCTCCTTCTGTATTTAGTTAATTGTCTAACAGGTGATTAGAGCTCAAATGTATTGTAGACGTTTGACAGAAATGTTACCAGCATCTTTTTATTCAGTTCTTTTAATGCAATGACAAACTTATAAAAGCAGATTTCAAGTTTTCATATTTGAGTATTTGCTGCTTTTATCCTTGACTGATTAAAACAAACTAATAAACTCTAGACTCTGTGGACTCATTCAGGATATTTTTTGCTGTTCTATGTTCTTTTACAGACAAAATCACTTATAATTAATAAGCTCTAACTGTACAGTAATTTGTGATGCCATTTTTTTCATGCAGTTTAGATGTCCAGACTCCAAACAGTTTGGGACAATGGAAAAAAAAAAAAGAATACAGTACTTTTTTCCCTCAGTTTTACACTTGCTTGTGGCGATCCTTTTACTCATTTTCTCTTGTTTTTGAAGAGAGAAAAAAAAAAGAGAAAATCTGCATCTTTTAATAGTTTGCCTTTAAATGATATTGCCCTGTCACTGTATAATGGGCCTGTTGTAATCTAAGATAAGAAGTGTGTGACCTTGAGCCATTTAACCACCCGGTTAATTGTCTAATAATAAAATGTTTTTATTGTGCAAACGCCCTTTTTGTATAATTGAAATTCTCCCCATTTCCCCTCATCTTTATTTTTATTCCTGTCCTTTTGCTGAGGCATTGAATTGTCACTGAAACAGGTCCTAATGACAGAATAGGACTGTTTTCTCCATCCCTACATCTATCTGCCTCCTCTCTTGTCTTCCAGCAAACGTTACATTTAAACCAGTCCCATTACAGCACAGATTACAGAGGACTATTGGTCCTCATTAAGGCCCACTGATCCTTGGCTAGGCCCATGTCCTAACATCTTTTAATTAGCATTCTGGAAATCTAATCAATGTAATAACTCAGATTAATCTCCTTTTGCACTTACCTTCTCCCACTCTCTTATTTTAGAATATTGTTGGCTTGAAGGCTCAAAGGCTGTTTGAGTATGAGCTGTTGTCTAAGGGTGTTAGGTTTGTGACCTGAGCGGTGAGGAAGAGCTTGAGGTACTCTTAGTTTTGTTTTTCAGCTCCTTAATGAACTTTGACCAAACTAAGACCACAAGATACACCTCGGAAAAGTGATAATGGGTATATTTTTAACACTTGTGTGCAGATACAAGGTTGCTGTGGTGAGAATGTTACCTGCTAGTGACAGATGTAGACACAGGGCCGTGAGTTTTTCCCCTAAATGCTCCGTAAAGCTTTCACTCTGCAGCCAGACTCTGTGGTGTGATGTGAAGTGAAAGCCAAGGCGGGGTTTGGCACTAGACGGCCATTTTGTGTCTGGTCTGATGCATGGTTTCACTGGATGTCACTTTGGCTACATATCACAGTCACTGGCGGCGAGCAAAGCTGCAGGTCTCATTAAAGCATGTTTACTGCTATAGTTGCAGGGGTTAGCAAGGAAAACATAACTCTAACTTCATTTACGGACATGCTTGCAAAGGTTATTGCATAAAAATGTCATGGTGCTACCTATATAATGTCTGAAAAGTTCATGCTAGCGTCTCATTTTTCTGCTTAGAATAATTTTTAAAAAGTGACTGCATTTAAGCCATTGTCACAAGCATCTAGCAGTATCTGACAGCCCAGTGTTCAGTCACCTTTGTGTACTGTAATGTGTTGCTTCTATGCCAGGTATCCAGGGCAGACATGTTGGCACAGCTTTGAGCATACAGACAAAAGATGCCAGTATGTGATGGGATACAGACCTGCCATTTCCCAGCAGCACTGCATCCCCCTCACTGTAGAATGATGAATGGGTACGCACATGTGCCACACATTCACTCATGCTTTCGTACACCCTCTCTCATAGGCACACTCACGGAAACACAGAGGCAACCCTTCTAGTCAGGTCAATCAGGCTTTGGCATTGCATCACGCACACACAATCATACAAAGACAGCTAGACATCCTTACAGTAGCGCAGCAATATTCAGAGCCAGGTGCAGGAAGAAGGGGGAATAAGGTTGTGTTTATTAGCAGCTCCCTTGGTGTTCTCTAAATTGCCTTGTTTGCTCGGCACAAGCACACAAACAGATGCTGTCCTCTCTGCTCTGGGTAATTCTTGGGGTCTCTGGGTATTTACTGAAAGGCCTACCCGTACCACACATGCAGCCTCATTTGTGCCAGTACATACGGTCTCTGCATACAAACACACACACACCAGATCAGAGGACTTGGAAATACACGTTTGCTCACTAATTTTGCGCTGACAGTCAGAAGTACAGTCTGATTCATACCAAAATGAAAACATTGTCAATCCAGTGAAGTAATTGGTGTTACCCCCCTATTGCAGACCTCACAGTGACACAATTTCACTCTTATTAAGAAAATCTGCATTTATGAGGGACCAATGCTATCAGTCGAAATTAATCTGCTTTGACTGATCCCTAATGTGACCACAGTCATCGAGTAATTATTGTCTGGATGGCTGTGCACCACCCTCATAACCACCATCCTCCTCCTTCTCCTGCCCCCACAAAAGAGCTAGTCTTGGTTTGTGAATCCCTCTGCAGCAGGCCGGTTACAGTGGGTATGGCAGGCACGTCATTAAGCGCTTGATCAGTGAGTCGTGATTGGCCTGCCCTGTATTATTGTGATTAACGTCCACCCAGCGGACAACTGTCCTGTTGTCACCAGTGATGCCATCTGAGATCTTGAGACTCTGGGATGAGGGCCAGTGGAAGAACCTGGTAGTTTGGCAACACATAACTGCTCACTCCAATGATGGCTCCTCTCTAAAACCCGCACACACACAAAAATACACACGCATTCTCATGTTTCCCATCAGTCATAAAATCGAGTGAATGTAACGTGCTCTTTCCGTGCAACTATGTTTTGTCTGTGTGTCTGCTCTGATTAGTTAACCCTCTGCCTGCTCTGCAGCTTGCATGCTTTACTGCATTCCCATCAGGCCACAGGCCTTTTGTCTCTGAAAACTCCTCTTTCTATTGTGCTCCGTGTCCCTCTTTCATCCCGCACCACCTCGACCAACGAAGTCAATTTTTACCGCGGCTGATTATTTTAAAGAAGGCAGTCTGAGAGAATATGCACATTCTAACTGTACGTCAGATTAGATCACAGCAAGGGGGGTAGCCTTGCACTGACCCCCGTCTCCTCTACTCAGACAATTGGTTGCATGCACAGAGGGAGCTTTTGCAAACAGGCCTGTGGACCCAACTGTGGTTGATGTCACACTGCTACAGCCTTCATAGGAACATGAGAAAATACTAAGACAAAAGTAGTTCAAATGGAGAACTTGATCTCAAAGTGCATTGATGACAAAGATGTTATTTTAGAGGAAATCACTCAATTTGTAATGTTTACATTATTTACAGTGTGACACTTGTGCTAAACTGTAGCTCTTCAGAAGTGGAGATTAAGCTATTTCTACATCTGATGTGTGTTTCATTCCTTTATAATTACTCAACTAAACTCAAGACCCTCTTCTCGTGGCTCTTATGCATCCGCTGGTGAAAAGAGTCAGTTTTGATTATAAAGTAAACGCTGAAGCATCAGACAGGGGGGTTACATGCTGATATGCATTCTATCAGGATGATTTATGCAAATTATGCACATTATTCCCGCAGGAATCTCTTCTCTGAAAGTGCCAGGATAAATTGCCGGAAATTAGCCATAAAATTCACTGTGCAGGGAGTGTGAGGTGAAGGCCGCCAAGGAGCCAAGGACATTGGGCCGCTGTGGTTACGCTTGGCCTGGCCTGCCTCCCCCATGCTTGGCATTCATGGCTGTTAAAGACCTCTGCTCAGACAGATACACTGAAGCCTCGAGTAGCACTCGGCACATCAGGAAGATCAGCCAAGCAAGTGTTGCACTAACGGCGGGGTTTTATGCTCCAGTAACGTGACAGATTTTCAACAGAGGGAAGTGGATTGTCCTTTTTTTTTTTTTTTCCTTTCTCATGTTACTTAAATCCACTTTAAAGATTCTTATAAATTCCCTGCAAAATATGCTATTGACCTCAAATCCAGTCAGTGTTGGGATGTTTTCAGTCTGTTTTCATGTCTTTTGTTTATAATACATTTGACCTTGTTCATCTTAATCTTCAGATTACACTCCAATCTGAAACCTACCCAGCAATCAGGTAATGAATAGTTGTTTAAACAACACATAAATAACTGAGCTAGCTGTCTGTATCACAGCACAGGATTGTGGTTGTTGTAGATAATGTTTTATTTATAGTGTGTGTTAAAGAAAAAGTGTGTATGTGTGTTGAAATGAGCAGTGAACGATTCTCTGTTATTGTGTCATCTTCATGTCTTTATTGTAATGCGGAAGCCAGAGTTAATGAATATCACAGAGTGAAGATGAAATCCACCTCGCCTTGACTTTAATGAACCTTGAGAGGGTCAGGATCTGCATATTGATAAGGACAAGTGATCCCTGTCACACACACACATGCAAAGCACACAGAACAGACAGAGGCTTCATCGCGTAACAGTTTTAGTCGCGGTTTTGTTATGTTTTAAAGGTGTGAATATGTTAAAGGTTTACGTTCAGATGAGCTTAGTGGTGTTTTTGCCTTCTCCCATGATTTACAGTGGCTGCTGGGTCACTGTGAGCTCCACATCCACTCTAATCAAACAATGGCACATAATCTGAATGTTAAGGTCACAGAAATGTAAAGTTCACAGCTGTCTTGACCACTACGCAGTCTTTTTACATATACACTATTACATTTTTGTTTCATCAAACCGAGATCATCTCATGATCATAATGAAACATATATTGATCTTGATCCAAGTCGCATTCAGTTTCGCAGCAATAGGGATAGAAAAACACAGCTTTAAGGCTCTAAGCAACAGCAGGGCAAAATAAAAACAAATGAGAAGAGTTGTCGCTAGACAGAATTCATAATTTGATTCACAAATGTTTGCACTACATGAGCACTTTACTTCATTGCACCTGTTTGTGTTTGTTCATATCTGTGTTGAACTATTATTGTGGAATGAAAAACAAACTGCGTACCAGTATAACCCACTCCATCCACAACAACACCACAAATTACTGTTCTCTGCTGGGAACATTTTAATCCCAGAGGAATAAAAGAACATCGGATTACGGCATAAAAACAGAGCCATCGGTAAACAGGGATTAGAGGATTGGGTCTTTAATCTGATTAATATGGAAGCGGTTGGAATATTAGAGATGTTACTTAACAGTAGTATTCCAGATGAGAAAATAATTACAGTCCACTTTGTCTCCTCTTAGAGGGCTGAGTGCATACATATGTTTACCTGAGCTCAGGGCATCCTAAGAAAACAAACAAACAAAATAAAGTTTATTGGTATTAAATTAGGAGATTTTGTGGAAAGAAAGAAAACATAGAAATGGCTGGGGTTTTTTTTTTTTTGTCTAAGGTAAAGCTGCTCTTAATGAATATCAGCAAAATGCTTTCAGGAAAACAAAATCAGGAAATGAAAATAAAATCTGGAAAATGAAAATAAAGTTGGTCAGTTTAGTTACTAGATGTACAACAAATTATCTCTAAATGGAGTCTGTGAAATTTGCTTCTCCGTCAAGGTATTTCTGAATCTACTAAATCTAACAAAAATGTAATAAACACCTGCGAAGTGTGGATTTAATATTAGTTTCCTTTCAGACTTGCTTGAATTTAAAACATGCCTGTTCCTTGTTGTATAATTTGTAAAGTGGATAAATGTGAATGTTTCCAATAAAAGTTGGCACCATATATTTGGTTCTATTTATGCATCTGTTCCTGCTTGTTGCTATAACCCTAAAATCCGAACAGACTCTTCAACATTATTATCGTTAAAGATGCTTCAACTCAACCTGGGGGAGTCTATCAAAGCAAACTGTACAATAATTGATTTATTATTCAGAACCACTAAGTTTCAATTAGATCTAGAAACTGTTCAAATCAAGGGAAGGAAATCCTGCGTTAAAGGTCAGCAAGATGTTTTCTTTATATTGTGTCTCTTCACTGCAGCTGATAAAGTTAAACAAAGAAGAGTTGTGTTGTTGTAGTTGACCCCCTCAGTGGCAGTTGTATTAGCCTGCATTATGTGTGCACAACAAGAAGACAACATTATGCACTGCTATCAGTGGCCTGACAAAAATGAATTACCACCCAGAGGTTGATTTGGTACCTCAGCCAGTGCAGCACATATATCTTTATACACAATGTGTGACACAGCATGGATGAATCCATTGCCATTGTTTTGCCTGTTACTGATATGAGGAGGACATTTCAATTCTGCGTGCTTATGTATATTTTGACTTTAATGTTTATCAGCTTTAGCATACATCACCACCCTGTTATGAATGGACACCCTGCTGGACCTTGATATGGTAAATTGGACACTTTGTGGTTTATGAAAGAGGTGTTTTTGGGGTTTTTTAAAATCTTCCCCTTCTATTCATGAGCCTTGGATATCCCTGCACATGCCATGCTTTTAAGACAGATTTAGCTTTATTAGACTCTTGAATGAAAATAATGTTTCATAAAAAATTGTGGGGGTTTGGTTGCCACTGACAAAGCATCCTTTTTTTTTCTTTGACAAGACGACTTCCCAGTCCAACATCACACATCAGACATCAGGGACCTTTCTCTGTACATGACATCTCATCAGCTGGTGGAGAGTAACTCCCACATCAAAGGGGATATAATGGATTTTGCTTATGAACTTATTACTTTGTTTTTCCTGTTGCGGTTTTAAAATATTTACTCCACCTTTAAACTGATAATTTTGCTGTTGTCTTTTCTCTTTTAGAGATTGTCTTCTCTTTTCTACACACATATGGTTCTCTCTCACTCCTGGGAATCTCCTCTTCTGGACTAATGTGAATATTAGTATGGGTTAAATGCTCCAGTCATTTGTGCATTAATGCATATTGCATAATTAATGTTTTTTGTGAAGTCTCAGTTTCTAACAGCAGGAAGGGAACAGAGACATCTCTGGGTTTAAACTTAAGATATCTGGGTTAAGTCTTGTAACACTAGTTCCTGTTTACTCCCATTCTTGATTAAGGGCCTTTTTGTGAAGATTCAATGCATTCAGGAGTGTGATGGGATTAAATAGGACACTGTAATGACCCTGTTGTCAGAGTAGCTCATCATACAGACACAAAGCTTAGATCAGGGCAAAAACAAGAAAACGGAAATAATATTGTACAATTCAGCAAAGAAATAACTTTGTTTAAATTTATTTGAAAAAAAATCTATTTCTTTATACATGTTATTTTTTTTTTATCAATAACTGTGAGCTTAAAGTCTGCAAAAACATCTATTAGGTTTGCACATTTATTGAAGAAAGAATAGATCTATTTTGCTTTCACAAAATATGAGTCTATACATCTACAAAGCAATGTTTAGGTGTCTGCTTTCCACATGAGTATTATGGAGTAAAATTTATAACTTTTTTAATGAAAAGTAGAGACTACAAATGTTTTTACATCATGATCAAAGGAGATACTGGATGGATCAAAACTACGTTTGCGTTCAGACATTTGGTCTCTGTCCATGGTGCTGAAGTCCTCTGCCTTTACACACTAACTTTTTTTGAGCAGGAGAACAAGCTGCAAGACTTGATAGCTTGCACAGTTTTCATTTTTAAAGGACAATTTGATGATAGAAATTTAACTTGGACATTGTCTTCCTAGAATTTTCCAAGTACTATTTAAAATTTCAACCTGCAGACCTTAAAAAGGTTTGTGTTCCGTGCTGTTGATTTTTGTCTTGTTTTTGCTGAATAAACTTAGTTCTTTACCTTCTTAATCATCTTCTCTCCGGACTGTAAAATGATGGGGGACAAAGGGCGAGTTGCTCTGAGTGAAACTGATGGCTGCGTTGTGATTAAAGACACATTAAAAAGCGCGCGGTCGTAATTACGTTTCTTAATCACACTCTGGAGCTTTAATTGCCGCAATGATTGCGTGAATCCAGGTACTACAGGAAGAGTTTTTGCACACACTTGTTTCTTGGATCATCTCATTATTTTACACCGTCATGGAAATCCTTGTAATAATCACAATAAAGGTCACCAGATCGGATTTCTTGTTTTTTTTTTGCCCCCCTCGAGCCCGAGGCTACATCCAGCCAGCGCCTCTGGCCTTCTCTCCCAAGTCTTGTGGTGACTCGGAAAATGAAAAAGTAATCAGTTTTGATTAAGTGGAAAATAAGTAAAGCGTGTCCTGTGCTTGACACCTGGCGAGGGAACAGAATCTGGTGGTTTTCATTTATAATAAGCACGTGAAAATTTGTTAACCTACATTTGTTAAATGTTAAATATATCAAAACATGTATTGGTCAAATAGGAGGTATAAATAATAAGCAGCTTGCTTTGATGCCACTCACACTGACTGACATCACATGAATAAGCAGAAGTTTGTTTCTGTTGTTCAAAATATTTTAATAAAGCTTTCAACACTGAAATACATACAAACGGCCCTCTTTTCTCATAGAATAACTAAAGTATCTACAGTAATCCACAGCCTGACCTGACAACGCGATTAATGTGAAGACTTCTTGTTGGAGAAGAAAAATATAACGCAAACACACAGACAACAATGTGCAATGCAAGCAAAATAGCAATCATAAATATCCAAATGAATAAGTTACAAAAGACATCGAAACACCTGTTAAACTTTGTTTCAGCTTTTAACATGTTTTCTTAATTTATTATTATTAATATTATATCACAGTGCCTAAAAATGAATTGTAGTTTGCGTGCGCAGCTATTAACAAGTGTCCAAATCAGCACATAAATACCTGATTGATTGGACCATTTAATTAATTTATTTTAATGGATTTTCTTCCTATTAACATTCCACGTGCTCAAAAAATGTTCACGAAAACAGGCCTTTGATTAAAATTTAGTCTCTGAGGTAAATCAAACAAATAAACAACGTAAATCAAGGAGAAAGCAGCACATAGTGAGGTTGGACTGATGCTCAGGGAAGCTGTCCATCTATTCAAGTGAAAATCTCGCAAGTTGTCAGGTCACCCAAATGAAAAAAATAAACCAACAAAAAAAAAAAATAGATCCATCGCAGAGCAAGTGGTCAGCAACACTCGCAGCCTTCACAGACCGCCATCTGCTTCTGTTTGGTCTTCACTGCCATTCATACCAGCACTTAAAGAATGATTTATATACACAATCAAGTATTGTTTGAACAAAAAAGCATTTAGTAAATATTATAAAAGGTTTAATCGGCATTACTTTTTGTCTCTAGTGTATTGACTTCAACAACAGCAGTCTCACTTGTTTTTGTTCTTTCCAAAAGTGTCCTCAAAGTGGGATCTGTTATCTCGTGTGCTTCTCGCAGTCTTTGTCGGGCGCTTTTAAGGCTTGTCAGTGCACTGTTTGCAGAGGCTGGAAGCGGCGTTGTTGAACAGGCCACATTTATCGGGACAGGAGGACGGAGCCACTCCGGTGGGGAAGGGGTATCCAGGCGGCTGCTCGTACGCGCCCAAACCGGGGGCTGCAAGGGCAGTCGTGGCCGGTATCGAAGCTGCAGAAATGGCTTGGCCCTGGTTGAGATACGCGACCAACCTCCTCATCTCCTCAAGTGCCTGCGCCTGCATGAGGATGTAGTTTTTGGCGAGCAGCAAAGTGGCAATTTTGGAGAGTTTCCGCACCGACGGGCTGTGCGCGTAGGGGATGACCGCTCTGAGTTCGTCCAGCGCGTCGTTCAGATCGTGCATCCGTCGTCTTTCTCTGGCGTTGATGTTTAGCCTCAGTAATTTTTGCTCTTTGGTTTTCTTACCTCCTTCAGATTTCCCTGCGCTCACCGTCCGGCCGTCGGTCAGAAGGACCATGTCACATCTGCCGTCACTGTCGTCGTCGGGGCTTTGCTCTCCACCACTGCTTTCAGCTGCCGAAGTCCTGTTCGCGCTCTCTCCATACTTGACGCACAAAGATCCGGTCGGCAGACCCAGTGTCCCCCCTCTACCTCCTGCCAGTCCACCCGGCTGAATCGGGTCTGGGTCAGCCTGGTCAAAGCAACCGATCGGCGACTGGCGGTCTCTGGGTGGAAGCTCAATGCCAGCCGACGACCTGAAAGGGTCCATCTTTTTGGTGGACACGGCGCTGAGAGTTTTGTGAAAAATGTCCCCTGCGCCGACGTTCAAGTTCATCCTCCCGTCCATAGCCTTGTGGATTGCGCGTCGTCACAGGCTATGGTCGCTTCTGGAAACTCTTGACGCGTCTCTGCGAGTTTCTCCTTCTTTCTGTCCCTTACAAGTTGAGTTGCGTGACAGCGGGGGAAGTTGCAGGCTTGCTCCACTTGTCAGCTGAGGTGTAGTGACGAGGAGGAGACTCGTGTAATAAGTGCAGCTCTCTCCTGCCTATCTCTCCGTCTGCGTCTGATTCACCTTCACCGGATCTCCACGATGGTCCTCGTTACGCACAAGACGCTTCAGTCTTTTTACATCATTATCTCGAGGCGGGTTATTAAAAAGGATTCGCCTATTGGGGCAGAGACACCCTCTCCCCTCTCGCGGTCTCTACCCAATCAGGTTAACGTTTTAATTAACGGCGTTTAAACTATGGCAAACAATACCGCGTGCGCCCTGTCTCTTCCCCTGAGTGTTTGTGTTGCTGAGACTCTTTAACGCTGTTTAACAAAAACATTTTAATATTTTGCCCTTGTGCCATTCACCTTTATTTGTTTCAGTGGATGTGTTGCAAACAAATCAACATGTTTGTGATGGCAACATTTTAAACTGCTCTTCATTTAAGTCAAAGCGGATAAACTTACTCATGTTTTGCTTCATTTTGCTTATTTTGGCACTCCTGTCAAACTTTAATTATAAATCAGCGCAGTTTTTCTAAATAAACTTAACGCGAAACTTTGCAGCAGAAATTAGTTTTGTGAAGCATTTATTTATTCAAACGACACTTTTTTTCATTTCCTTCTGCGCCTTTTATGTGTTTAGTTTGAGTCAATTGTTTACTCGAAAAACGAAAAGTGCGTCTCTACATCTGACTATTTTATGAAGCTTGTCGTCCAAAGAAGAACGTGTTCGCACTGCCATCTTCAGGATATACTGCTGTAGTACAACCTGTTAAGACAATAAAAACTGTTTCTTTAACCAACACACCCTGGAGTTTCCATCAGTAACAACCCCCACACTTTACAGTCAAAAACAGACAGTATATAGAGAATATTTAAAAAAAAAAACCAAACAAAAAACACCATAAGGCTTAAAATGACAATGAAGCTGTTTGTACAAATAAATTGGGCATTTCACCACTAGGCTGAAAACCAAAATTCTTGCCATGTTCCGATACTCTGGCAGGACTACATAAAAACCACATTCTGTACTAGAAATACTTGCTTGGGCTCAGAAATATGTCTGAAGATTAAAGTCAGTAAACAAAGTTCATTTCTGCTTCCACAAGAGGAATTTCCACTTCATTCACTGGGCTTTATTTAATTTAAGATGGACTCAGTTTCAAATATGCTATTTGTCTGATAAATCAATCATTCTAATTGTGGTAACAAACTGTGAACATTGTATTATTCAGGCTAATTAGGCTATTTTTCAGCACACAGTTCAACGCTATCACCTTTGATGATACTGAACTGCATTAGTAAATTATACAACTGAAGGCATCATCTTCTCTGAATGTTAGATACAGGTTTAAGAGGAACAAATGTGGCCAACCTAATATTTTAGAGAAAGTATTAGTTTTGTTTAATTTAATTCATATAAAATATATTTATATAACACATTAAAACAGACCCTGCTGATTAAAGTGGTTCACAGTATCAACTATATTACAGATATAATAATCACAAATAAGATTTGCAATAAAATGATAATAGTAATCATAATAATAAGAAACAGTAAAATAGCAATAAAATAAAAAGAACAGATAAATTAACAGTAAAAGTAACAAGTCAAGGTATACCCCATATTTCAGCAAGTGTTGAAGACCGGGGGAAAGAGATGCGCTTTCAGTCTGGACTTTAACTGGCTAAAAGACTGAGAGGACCTGACGCCCAGAGGACCTGACGGAACACTGAAACGTGGACTGGGTGCTGCCTCAGAGAAGGTTTTATCTCCTCTGGTCTTTAGCCTGGATTTAGAGACAGCCAACAGGAGCTGGTCAGCTGACATCAGGGCTCTGGGTGGAGTATATGGCTGCAACAACCTGCTTAATAAGGTGGGACAAATGCATTCTGTGTTCTGTGCATCACAGCTCTGATGTACAATCCAGATGGTGAAGTAGCTCACCTGAAGTCCACACCTGTCTCACCTGCTGAAAACATGTGAAACCCTGAAACTGAAGTCAGTATTTATTGCTTACTGAAATTTAGGCATCAGATTTGGAAAAGGATCGAATTTTGCACAATGAAACCCAAGCTAAAAATTTCAGAAGACTTTCAAACTTGCAAGAAGTTCTGGTCAAACTAAAGCCACTTATTATTTTTCTCATAGCTGTTGGATCCAGATGTTCGGGACTTGTCTCTGGAATCGAAGCTAAATGTCAGACTGTGCAGCCTTTCATTTACAAGTTCCCAAACAGTCTGAGAAATAAAAGGGAGAGCTGAAATTCCTGGTAGATGAAAGCCTTGGGGTAGAACACTGAAGCTCGTGCCAGGTAAGTGCATGGTGACAGTGGGCTGGCAGTGTTTTTAGCATCTGGATGGCTCCACAGTTTTAATTCCTGAAGAGTCACACCTGAACGCCACAGTTGAGGCAAACATTCATCGTAGCCCTGGGAACCTCACTGTGCGCTTAGATTCAATACGAGCAACTCTGCAACATTCTTCTTCGCCTCAGATATTTCAGGCACACACTAACAGCCAGTTTTGTAATTATTCTCACCAAGAAGCCATTTGTAGAAACTCAGTGCAATGCATTAAGGACAAAATCCATCTCCACCTCCTAACAAGGTGGCTGGCCTAGTTACCATGGCATATGTTCAGCACTCATTCATGGTACCTCCACAGTGATTACAAATGACTCCTGCCAATTGACACTATTGTGAATATGCTGTGGATTTTTTCACGCACCGACTTTGGTGCCTTGGCAGCTACATATTGTGAAACAGGAAAGGAGTTCAGTAGAAAGGCTGCTCATGCTTCCTGCAGTGAATCATCCAATGGAGACAACTACATTAGCCCAAGAATTTTTTCCGGACTTAATCCTCATTCCTAGATACAGTGAACTGAAACTGAGTCAGAGGGGAAAGTTTTGTTGTATCTGTAACAAGCTTCTGCATTCAATTCTTGAATTATTTTAACTTGTGTATTAGTTAGTTCAGCTGATTTCATTCAAAAGGTAAGTTTTTACTACAAATTGTCTTTCTTAAACATCCTCAGCAAATGTTTACAGTTGACCAACAATGGATTGAATTACTATTATCAGACCCATATGAACATTTAATGATGTATCCTGATCATTTATGTGTCAAAAAAACTTAAAAAGAACTTAATATCAAAGGAAGCATAGATGCAAAAATCTAACCTTCTTGGACCTCACCATGTTTATTTTAAAGACAATTTTTGCAGCTGGCTTGTTCAGCATTTTGCTATAAAAACACCTTCAAGTTCAACATTTGAGCTCTTTTCAATATATTTCAATTAGTTATTGTCCCTCTGGAGCAGAATACGTGAGGAGTTATGATCCAACAACGGCCACGGACACTCGCTTTGTCCCGAGAACACCTTCATGGCCAATCAGGTTGGGCTAATAAGACACGATGGGTGAGGACGGTGCCACAGCCATTACAGTCACAGTGTACATCAGCACTTTGCTAATGAGGAGACTACTAAGGCAAAACTGTGGAAGAGAGAGTAAGCTTTATTTTAGTTTTTGGAAAAAGAAATGGTGAGAAACACAAGCATATTTGCAAGTGAAACTGCCAACACAGTTGGACTAATAGATAATTCAATCACTAGATTAATTACAGAATAATTTATTACCTCATAATTTCACACCTTTTCTTAAGTCAGGTGTATTTATAATATATATATTATCAGTTTTTGCCTCTAATTTCCACTCATTCAAATTTTGTGTTGATCAGATTTATGGCTTTTAGCTTTTAAGCTTCACTGCAGAATCAAGAACAGCTGCACAAAGTGAAACGTTTATCTGAACGAAGCTGAAATTTACAAAAAAAAAAAAAAAATAGGTCCATATAAAACATTATAACAACTCAACATGTCCTGATCCTTCAGTTTGAAGTGGCTGTGCAGTCAGAATATTTTTGGATTTTCAGTGATGTTGGTTTAGTTAGAAGAGGGAAAAGCTTATGAAGATTTTATGTGATCAAATCCAAAGGGTGGTTGCTCTGTGATGCAATAGTGGAGCAGTCTGGGCTGACTATGCATGTTCTCCTTGTTGTTGTTTTTTTTTTTTTTTTTTTGTTTGTTTGTTTTGTTTTTGCCTGTTTATTGGTTTTCTCCCACAATGAAAAGACATAAATATTCAGTCAATCAACCAGTCAGTCATTTTCTGAGCTGCTTAGTCCTATTTTTGGGGTTGTGTGGCAGCTGGAGCCTATCCCAGCAATCATTAGGTGAAAGGCAGGGTACACCCTGGACAGGTCGCCAGTCCATCACAGGGCCGACATAAATATTCACTGTTCTTAATTGGCATATGAGTGTGCATGTATGTTTCTGTTATCCCTGTAATGGGTCATCAATCTACCCAGGTTGTCCCCCTCTTACCTTTTGTCAGCTGGAATTAGGCAGCAACACCACCTTTCTGTCTTGTGAAATAAAGTTTGGTGTGGATAGATGCTAATGTTTAATAGTAATTATTCATTCCTACCACAAGAGGGCAGGCAAGGACTTGAAAGGTCAAAACAGGTTGATGCAGGAAGAGCTGAGAGGAAAACCAGAGCATGATGAACATGCTTTGTGGTAGCCTTATGGATTTCACTCGGCTTGAAGATTTTGGTTATCAGCGGAAGCCAGACTCCAAAGCTGTTGAGTTGTGATATGAAATTTCTGTTTTGTAACGTAATGCTCCATATTGAGATCTTCCAGAGTACCATTCTCATGACAAGGCATGCAGGGTGCACTTTTTACTCTGTCACAAAGTTGTGCCTATTTGTGCATGCCTGCTCCCCTCCACTCCCCATCCCCCCCTACCCATCCTGCAAACGCTGTTGCTGGTTTCCTTCATTGTTATAGCAGATGAATGTATTTTTCTTTAAACACCGCTGCACTTGATCGTACGCATTATAGATTTTACCTTCGCTGCTGTTTTGTTGCTTCTCTTTAGAAATTTCAACGCTTTCTCCACTGAATTGAGATTGATTGTTTCAGTGTTGATTGCTATTAAGAAAATAAACACCAGCGAGTTGGTAAAAAGATCGAACAACCCCCCCCCCCCTCTGCCACCAGGAGGCCCCTCTTCCATCCGTCCATCCATCCATCCTTCATTCTCGAATGATGCGCACGCACTCCGTTCATTAATCACGATCAGATTATTTCTTGCCAGCAAAGTGCGCCAAATACAGCCGTGGTACTTTTGTCTGGGTTAAGTTCAAACTTATAATGTTAATAATAATAATATTAATAATAATAATAATAATAATAATAATAAACAAGATTGTGTGAATTGTAGCACTATCTCACCTCAAGAAGAAGCTGTCTCCAACTTGATCTTGTGACAGATAAAGACGGAAGGACGTTGTCTCATAACGCTTTGGTGTTTCCACGTCGAGTTGTGTGTATTCATCTCTTGCATTCAAAGATTTCTTGGTGCACAATTTCAGATCCACTACAGTTATTTTTGTATTGGACACAGTGGTTCTCAGTAGTCCTCTTCATTTACAGCCTATATTTATCGGCGTTAATATGCAGTTCATGAATCAGAGTTTAATGTCCTCCATGAGAATGTTTTTTATTTCCTTTTTATATTTTTTGGTTGCTTGAGGAACAATGAACGCGCTAAACTGCAAATGTCCTTTCAACAAATACGCAAGAATCAAGCGAGCATGGTTTTTTTTTTTATATATATATATTTTATCCTTAACAACATCTCTTAAAGATGCATTGGCTCGTTCAGTGTACTCTCATTTCCAACTGGCTTGTGTGCGCTTATCTCGGTGTATATATGGTTTATAAGCTCAAAGACCTCGGACTGCATTCCAGCACTACAGCTAAATGGATGGTCTGTCTCCGCAGGTGAAACAAAAGGCTGATCGGTGCTGCGCAGATTTCAGCACCACAGAAGGTGGACAGCGCTCTGGGCAGCCTGTGTGGGGATGGACAGCTCCCACAGACTCTCTCACACACGCACACACACACACACACACACTCCCACACACACATCGACACTCACGCATTTCTGTTCACATATAACCAGATCTAGTAATCGTTGTGTGGATTTACTTTATTGTTGAAAAGACAGTACAAAACAGCGTTACATATTAAAATGGAACAAACCTTCACTGCCACGATGTCACCAGTGTGTTTTTTTTTTTATTCATTTATAACCAGAAGTCCATTTATTTTAATAATTCTTCCATTTGTAGCTGCAGACATGCGAAGTTAGGAGGATCATCTCTTGGCATTCACCGCGTGCCTTAATTGTAAGACATTAAATCAAGGTCCGCTGTGAACACGGAGAGACACAACCCGCTCATATGTGAGAGTGAGTGTGTGTTTCCATGTATGCGAATGTGAGTGTGTATGAGTCCATCAACTGCAATCACTTCACCGTGTGAAAGCATAGACACTCCGAACCTTTCTGTGAAACCCTTCATCACACCAAGAATCAGACTATTCTCAAGATTTTGAGGCCTCTGTCGTATAGATAAAATGTTTTGTGAAGTTGGGGTGAATTTAGAAAAGAAGAAATAAAAAAACCCCAAAAAAAAAACACACACACAAATAATATGTGACAATCCCAAGCATCCTGCGTGGACCAAAAGATAAGATCCGATCCCGGTGGATGTGAAGGCCTACCTTTTACAGTGAGGAAAAAACGCATTCAAGTAGAGAATAAAGAGGATTAGGTAACATATCTTATTCAAACGGCCAGATTTGGGCCAAATTTTGTGTAATGTCCCAAACCGCCTTTCCAGGCGAAAAAGGACTCCGCTTGCTGTGTTTCCGTTGGCTGATTTATCCAAAACTGCAGATACCACATAAGCTGTCCACTATCCCATAATGCACCTACAAAAAAGCAAACACAAAATGCGTCATGAACCTCATACTGAAAGCAAATATCAAATTAAATATTCCACATTGATCAGTTTGAAAAACAAAAAACTCCCGTCGTCCAAAAACAGAAAAAAATCGTTGTCCACGTGCAGTATATTGATTTTTTTTCTTTTTTCGCCCCCTTCCAGCACACACAAACACACACACACACACACACACACACACACACACACACACACACACACGCCCCAGCCTCTACTAGCAGGTCACAAGTTATGAATGCCGCAAATCTCAAAACGGGGCAGCTGAGGAGCTTCGGAAACTGCGGGTGTCCACGCGCGTCCAATTACAAACTCACAGGGGAATATGGGAGCCCGAGCTGTGCGGCGCGAGTCCAGCACCGACACCACTTAAATGGGACTGATCTCTCTCCGTCCGGTCTTTTCCTCTGACTTTGGGATTAATGGTGCTCCAGCCAAACAAATGAGGCATCTGCCTTCAGCACAAGAGGATTGGGATGACAGGGGGGGGGGGGGGGGGGGGGGGGGGGGGGGTGTTGACGTCACCAGGCAAACAGATGTTCCTCTATATCACTACCCTGCGTCCTTGAAACTAGGAGGGAAATTGACGACTTCCCAATATGAGTATTAAAGCTTTTTCGCTGAAATGTGTTAAGAATTCTGTCTGTGGGTTGATGAAATCTTGCGTGCGCGCGCGCGCGCGCGGCCGACAGAGGAAATGCCA
Source organism: Telmatherina bonti (assembly GCF_933228915.1). Lineage (NCBI taxonomy): Eukaryota > Metazoa > Chordata > Actinopteri > Atheriniformes > Telmatherinidae > Telmatherina > Telmatherina bonti. The sequence goes on from NC_136618.1 coordinate 17,005,828, forward strand.
ACAATGGTGCTGCAAATTGTGAAGCCCCAAATCTGGCATTGGCTGTGAACAGTTATGCAACATTGCACTATTTAAAAAGGAAGGATGGAAAAAAAAAAAAGCGCAGCACACTCACGCAAATACAGGATCATTTGGGCATGCGCACACGCGCACTCTCGTGCACATCCTCGTACATAGTGCTGATGAAAGGATGCTCTTATCTCGAGGCTTAGAGTGTTAACAAATGCTGCATTTTTCTCGATGGGATAACTTACGAACCTGACAGAGGAGGTGAAATCACTGCCATTTCATAAAACCATTAACTGGGTTGCATCTGTTTTCATATGACAGCAAATGTCAAGTTTGTCTTTCATTATTTGTTCAGATGCGTAGACGTGAATTCCTTTCCTTCTAAATACGTAAACTTTATCAGGAGGCTGACAGAGATTCATACTGGTGAAATCTAGTAGAATTAGCTATGGTGCAGCCTAAAGTCAAACCAGTGATGCTGCACTAAGTTTAAAAAAAAAAAAAAAAAAGGTCTAGTAGAATTAAATTAAAAGTGCATTGTACCTGCTCTCTTGACTGAGCCTTGTTGAGCTCGTGAACGCATCACAATTGAGGAGCACAACATTTTCCTCTGAAAGAGTAAAATGTTGAAAGCATCGTAGTAAGGCAGAGGCGGAGGATGGATGCTCTACGGTAACTGCAGTGCATCAAACCGCGCTAGAATAGAGAGGACCTCCATCCAGAAACAAAGGGAATCGCCATTTTAGACGGAAACATCGCCATCCCCTCATCACCGGTCCACTCTCGCCCCGTTGTCGAGCTTCATATCGCCAGTCAGCACATCATCAGGCGATATTTCGGGTCACTCCGATAAGAAAAGGACCCCTATTGTCCTCAAAGCGCCGCGCAGCCAACAAATGATGAGACTAAGGAATCCACGTCCTCTTTACCCTTCTTATTGATTATGATACCGCCGGCATGAAACGATATATAGGCAAGGCTGCAGCCTTGTGTAGCTTTACTGATGCTTTCCACTCGTTTTTTTTCCCACTCGTCGTGTTTTATTCCCCCAAAGCCCGCAATAACAATAGCAAGTGCAGCGCGGATGTGGGAAAACGTACAAGACCGTTTAGTCTCTCCAGATGAAGCGTGATCACCATTGTCTTTTGATTCAACTCATATTTTACCAAGCAATAACGCGCGTTTAGATGATACATAATTAATGAAGAGGCTCATCATAGAGAAAAAAATATTCAGGCATAAGATACTCACCGTGATGCGGTCCACGCCATATGGTGGATCCCAGCGCACCGTGCTAACATTTATCCGGGTCCTGCTGTTTTTCTCGCTTCTTTTTAAGCTTTATTACCACTGCAGTTGGTTTCGTCGCGGAGGCAGACGCTTGTATTCCCGGTTTGTTTCGCTGTGTCGGCCAGGGAGGAAAGACTCCGTGTGGCGTGGGGCTGATGCTGCCAATGAGAGTGACGCTGTAGCCTCTGCAAAGCATGGCTGCGCTTTCTCGCCACTTTTTTTTTTTTTTTCTCCAAAAGAGGGCAGGTCGTTCTGTGCATTACAATGAGTAAAATCGCTTTCTTTCTCAGCCTCTCTCGCTCTCTCCTCGCACGCACGCGCGCGCACCCACGAGCTTATACATTGAAATGCGTGCTCGCTCACACCTACAAATATGCGCGCTCTAGAAGCTTGATATATTCAGTGTTTTTAACATGATTATTGGGCTTTATATATATATATACATATATATATATATATATATATATATATATATATATATATATATATATATATATATATATATAGATAGATAGATAGATAGATAGATAGATAGATAGATAGATAGATAGATATAGATATATATATCTATAAAAGTTTATTGTTTCCATGCATGCTACGCTGCTGTTTGGTGTTTATAGAATAAGAAGTGTCACTTTGGTAAAGGTGTGTGTGTGAAAGAGAAGCTACATTTTAACCGTGGAGTGGCATCGCCAACTCGCCAGCTACGATTAATCATGTTTAATGCCATTGGTCTTGAGAGGTCCATTAGTGCGTTGCAGTTTCACGCATCAGGCCGGAGGACTGCAACTCAAATTCTATAAGTAATTCTGCCTGAACCTGCCCTGCTACAGGAAAGGAAAATCTATAGGAACAATAAAAGAAAGCGTGTATCCTCATTCTGTAGTCATGCTTCAAACTTCTCCCAAGTGAACCTTTTCTTAACAGGACAGATTTTTCTTTTTGCACATTTGTTTTGACGTGCAAAATCGCAGACTATCTCAGAGCTGCCTTCCAAACCGAGGCAGGAGCCTACATAATTGATTGAAGCAAGTGGCAGCTCTACACTGTTCGTTTGTCTCCCCTTCACTTCCTGCCGTGATTGACTCCCGGGCAAAGATCCAATCGAGACTAGGGCCCATTGATGATGTCATTCAAGTAACCTCACTAACCCTGTAGCCAAGGCGGAACACAAAACCCCTGCTAAAGCCCACTTGCATCCTACATTATATATATATATATATATATATATATATATATATATTTTTTTTTTTTTTTTTTTTTTTTTTTTTTGTCCTGAGCATCTGTTCTGTTGCTATTTTATTGTTTCACTGTGTTGCAGTGTTGGCCTTTGACGGCTGCAAGAATCCAGTCGGTGCAATGATGCAACGTTGTGATGCAACTTGGGCGAACACATCGCGAACAGCAGTCGCGTTTTGTCAAACAATCTTCTTCTTTAGTTTGAGGGTTGGAGGGAAACTGAGCCCGGGCTTGCGTCAGGCTTCATATAGAGGGAAGTTTGAAAACTGGGGGGGGGGGGGGTTGCATTGCTTTTGTTCCCGCTGAAACAATGGGAGCTGCGGGGCGACATGCAGCGGTGCGCGCATGAATGGCAGGGCTCTGGGATGTGTGTGTGGGTCAGTGGCCCGGGGTCTCCGTCCAAAAGCCCCTTTCCCAGCGCCTCACAATGAACCCGCACAAGGTCGGGGCTCCAGTGGGTCACAGGCCACCTCCTTTTGTCCCGCACTTCAAAACATATAAACATTTATTAATCAAGAGGCAGCTACTGGGCCCCTCTGCTGAAAAAAAGAGAGGAAAAAAAAAAAAGAAAAGCGGTGGGAGAGAGGTGTGTAAAGGGGGGAAATAAGTGGGGGAGACAGAAAGAAATGACCAGTGGCTGCAGATGCACATTCCATCATTTGGGAAGAGGAAGTTTGGAAAAGTTGCAGGCACTCTGCAGCAAGCTGTCGGCGGATGGAAGCGCGCGACCAAGTCAGACTGGATTTGGACTAAATATTAAATTGTACTCTTGACATCTGTTGGATTTACGTTCATCACCTTGGGAACGGGATTTCAGAGACACATTCTTCTCCATACCGGAAAACTTAAAGGAAAAAAAAAGGTGTGGGGGGGTAAAAACCGCCTGCACACATTTCATCCGACTGGAAAGTAAAATAGCGGCAAAGCTGTCACAGTTACCAGCAGTTCGATGCCGCTAAAGCACATCGTGGATCGAAATGCTCCTACAGCAGCTCTGCTTCGTGTTAACAAATATACATTTAAGCGAAATCGAAATCTGTTTGAGCATCTTCGGCTAAGAATGGTTTATACGTTTTACTAAAAAACCAAACAAATAATAATAAATATGAACAAGGCCTCCTTACTGCTGTAGATCCACTACAAACAAATAAATGAATTTAAGGGAACAGTAATGTTAGGTTAAACGTCATGAAACAACATCGATGCTGGTCGGTTTTTTTTTTTGGGGGGGGGGGGGGGGGGGGAGTCGGTGTAATGAATTTGGAGGTGGATAAAAAGTCAAATGTACATCTGTATGTAGGATAACATGTTGAGGAGGCTGCAGGCTGTGCTGCAGGAAACACTGGAGCTGCATCGGGATGCTTCAACCGCTGCCTTTCTGTCAGCCCCCCTCTATATTTTGGACGATGCAGGCCTGCCCCCAACATCACACAAAATGCACGTTTCTTGTAATGTGCTCCCAGTAATTCTGCACCTGAACTAACGTGACGCATTTAGTTTTTTCTTTTTATCTTCAGCATACTAATCGGCTAAAGCTGCATGTAGTTAGAGTATCGTTGCCTTAAAAGCCCTTTTTTTAAAATTCATATTTGAGTCCTAGTGATATTTTTTTCCAAATGTATTTACGTATGGTTTTTACGTGGTAAACTATGCTCCTAATAGCTTTGTAACATCAACCACTTATCTTGTCGAAAGAATTTAAATGATTTTATTCTCATATTATTTTCAGTTTTCTTACCAACGTGGCTGCAGTATGCTGGCATATAAGCATCTTGAATATTAATAAAAATTAAAAAACGAGGAAAAAAAATCAGATTGCTTAAATTTTCTGACATCAAAATATGTAATGTCAGTCATCAACAATACAGCAAAGTAAACATAACTGCAGCACCACATTAACAAAGGGGGGCATACTGTGTAGTCCATGTTTGTGGGCAAAGACTTAGAATAAGTGGTGGCTGAATTGTGAGACAATTTTTACCTAAAGTAATAGTTCCTGCTGTTTGCTTTATGTACTAATATATTCTATGTCACCACTAGAACAATGTAAGTGTATTAAATATTGCTCTCTTAACATTGCATTGGTATTTATTTGGAAACAAAACTATTAAATTTTGTGTAACATTTGGTCCAAATGATTATTTAAAGCCTTAAGTCACACAAACCAATTTGCAATGTGTAAAAATCAATATACTTCAATAACATTGTGTTTGTGGTTCTTATGGAGACCTTTGCAGACTCTAGGGTAGCAATAACTGTCAGATAGAGCTTGTTTTTACTGAATGTATCTTGTTTTATTAAACCGTCTGAACATTAAAAAAAATCTGCATATTTTCTCCACATCCTTGTGGTCAAACATCTGCGTTTATTTTACCCCAGTCATCCTTTTTGTGTGCATAAAGTATTTTTTTGTCACCTGTTCTTGCTGTAATAATAATTAGTCTTCTTAAGCTGCAACATAACATGTGCTCAGAGTCCTGACCTGTGATGAACAGGCTCTAGATTTAGAAAACAACCCAACAGATGCAGATCCTGCATTATTTCAGGACTTGACCTCATTGCAAAAAGGACTTTTTTTTCCCCGAGCAAATCCTGATGGTAACATTTGCCTGCTTAACCTGAGTAGGAACGGTACATTCCCCGAGCTAACATCAAACACCAAACAGCAGTTGTTATTTCATGGTTGCGTGCAAACGCAACCAGGTCAGATGCACTGGGTTACAGGCCTGCTGGCTGTACTGTCATCCAACGTGAACATGCTGCAAACATTTGTTCATTTCCCTCAAGTTAGAAAAAAAAATCTCATGTGGATTTGTTTTAAGTTGCTGTTAAATGTACACATTTAAGAATAAACTGTGATTTATGGATATATTGAAGAGGTGGTGCACTTTTTAACAGTGGAGCTGCTTGCAACAGCATTTACATGTGTTGCTTGTACTCACATCAAATAGCAAACCGTCCACATTGAAGGCAACGTAAACCTTTTTTTTTTCCTCGCCTCCTTTCCAGTTATGTTGGATCAAATTAAGCTTCTTACCATAGGAATATTATGAGGTGACTACAGAGATGGATACTTTGTACTCTCCACCTTTGTAGTGTTTTGTGTGAGTGAAGCAAGGAAGAGTGTGTGGGACCTTCCCCCTCTGACATTAGCAGGGGGTCAAATGTGCATGTAGGGCACCAGGCTCTCCACCTCCCCTCTCTCTGTGATGTTAAATGTCAACCAGCAGCATCCACACAAAGCAAGGAGAGCCTCTATTCTAATGCTTCTGTCAGGAGATCATCGCATTCGACTTACAAAGCCACACTTTCCTAGTGTTGTGCAATTAAAGCTGTAAGAGAAGGGAAATTTCTACAACCATTAACCAAAGGTTTTCCTGTTTTCAGTCAAGTATATGGTTCTAGTGTTGTGCTGAAAAGATGACCCCATGCTTTCATTTCAGTTTAAGATAAAGTTTAATCTTAATTTGTTTTTAGAAAGGTTTGTGTTATTAGCGGTAAATGTTGTGAAACCTCTTGTCTGACTTGTGTGACCATAAAACAACAACTGGATGAAACTAATTAATTAATTTTGGGCACAGGTGCTCATCTTTCAGGAAATTATTTTGCTCTAATAACTTGTATTCCAGCAGTGCTCTCTCACTTTGTGCAGTCACAGTTGTTTTTTTTCCCTTTTAGATGTATGTATCGCTTAAGAGGTGTCATGCATGCTTCTTCACTCGCCTCTCTGATTCTAGATACACTTCAGCATCTGCGACTCACCCAAAGTGCTCAAGAGGTTAGATGTAAATCTGCATCAGTCACAGAAGCATCGTCACTCAGAAACGGGCAGCAGTCAGGACATTGTGCTGCACCTCCAGTGCTTCCTAATAGAAAGCCTATTGAAGCCCAATCAGCAGGTCTGTTGCAGCCTTGTATGTGGATTTCTCTCATACCCCCAAGGTTTGTGAAATGGGGGTCAATGGGTCTGTTATTGTTTTTCTCTGCCTCTTTATCCCCACATAGCTCTATGTGATGTCAACAGTGAAGTGACGGAGCTGGAAAGGAAAAGGGGAGGGGGGGGGGAAGCCCTGAGAGGAAATAGCTGCTCTTATGATTTCTACGTGTTTTCACTCCCAACAGGGCTAAAATTGTTCCAGTGGGAATGGAAGCGTACCCTTATAAAGAATGGAAGGAGGTAAATATCACTTGTACCCGTAACAGGTCTAAATGAAACAGCAGAGTTTAGGCTGAAATGTATAACCGTATATAACCTTCCCTACCTCTCCGGTAGCGTGTTCACTTCACCTCGTCTTAAAGATCCTAAACAAATGAGTAAATATATAAATAATGCAACCTTTTATAAATGCTGCCCATATATTTCCCAGCAGCATTACCATAGTCTTATAACATTTACAGTAAACAGCTTCTCAAGTTGTTGGGTTTTTATTTTACTGCCATAAAAAAAAAGAAAAAGAACAAGCAAATGTGTTTTCTCTCATTTGAAACCTATAAAAGGGATATTTTAGACAGACTTGTTGTCCGTGTTGGAGGCGAAATTGCATTGTTTTCCACTGTGTTAGAGCCTGGTGCCATTTATTAAATAAAAGCAGGGATCAGTTATGAATTTGAATTTTATGCCTCTGTCTGCAATGTGATCATTGCAGAGAAGCACAGCCATAAATTTCTTTTTGATATAATTGTATTAATGCAGCGAGTAATGGATGAGCATATGTTTCACACTGATTACTATCCCTCTCTGACTGTGTCCTACTTGCCTTCCCATCGCCTGACTATCGGAATGAGAATATGTGCCTTGAGTTAATGCTGATTGCAGCAGCTGCCAACACATGAATCTCTATGGCAACAATAATGGTTGCCAGGCAACCATGCTCTTTTAGGGACACTGAAAGAAGCCCAAAGGCTTACTAAAAATATATATGGGTATAATACTTCTCGAATGCCTCGGCCGTATGCATGCTGTGCTCAGAACGACGAACCTTAAATACTTAAGACCGTGCATGCTCTTTTCGCCCATTCAGCTGCAGTGTGTGGCGACTCTGATGTTACATTACTTTGACACGAGCGCTCAGCTCCAAATGGCAGCAACAAATACTGATACCTTTCATGACATGAGCACACAGAGCCGTGGCAGAGGGGCGAATGTTCTTATAAGGTTATGGAGCTTATTTGGGGCGGTGGACAGCCTGGCTCACAGAGATAGTGATGGTTTGCTCTTTTTAAACAAAAAAACAAAAAAGAATTAGCAATTTTTTTATGCTTGAAAAATAGGGCAACTGTCAGCCATCTTGGCTCCTGCATCGAGCTTCCCCTTGCAGCTCACACAGACCCAGGTGGCATGCGCACACGCTGTGGAACAAAGCATTCCATCAGCGCAAGTGACATCACTGCAGTCAGCTCAGCTGTTTCTGCCTGCGCTATAAATAGTGTGGTGGAAACAGTGGATTGCCTATGCAGAAAATATTTAACTCCTGACCTCAAGCCTTGACAGATCTTCCCTTTTTTTGTTCTTCTTAAACTGAAGAGGTGAACTGGATCGATGCCAGTGCGATGATTAGGAACGATATTTTTTCCTCACAGTGTTGTGTCAAAGTCCTGCACACAGCATGTTGGAATAACTAGAAGTAGGATATTATCTTCTGCTGTAAAATAGGAATTATGTTAACGTCTTAGAAAAAGGAAGAGTTTCACATGTTAACAAACAGATTTTAAATCTACAATCAAAATTTGGCCACCTGAATATGACCTATTGTGTGTGTGTGTTTTTTTTTATATTTTATGACAGTTTTTCTTGGCAAGCTTGCTTTTTTCTATAGAAACAGAGTTTGCAGCCTCTAGTTGTGAAGCATGAAATTACACAGAGCAGTGACATTTGAATACTGTGCAATAGCTCTCATTAAATGGGTCATACCTGCACCTTGGCTGATAAAGCACCTTGTATCACAGACAGGAATCGTGCACTTCAGTCATTATGTCACACTAATTGGAAACCTGAGGTGAGGCGGCAGTTGTAAGTTTAAGACGATTTGTGAATATATTTTAGGTGTAACCTTGTTAGCGAGGGACTGTTTGAACAAGGTGGTTTGCTCAAAGAGGGAAGAATATCGAGGTGAAGCTTAATGCAAATGCAAAGATAACAAGCGGAGAAAAGCGTGTGGGAAGCTCAGTCATGCAGCCTGAGAGTAAGAGAAGCAATTTCAGTTGTGACAGTGCGGCTTGTCTCCTGGTTTTCTGCACTGGCTTTCAGTCTTGACTCGCTTCAAAAACACTATCACAGCAGGCTGGTAAAGTCTTCTTTCATCCCGGCGCTTACTCGCCCTGCAGCAGCCTGCGGATCCAGCCAGCCAGGCTCAGGGTCATGGTGTGGCTGGCCAGGCGCCAGGACGTGTGCAGGGGGCTATGCCATGGCATTGGCCCTCACAGACTGGCAGCCTTTAGGAGCGTAGAGGCATTCAGAGGCGTGAATGTCCCTTTGTCTCAGAGCAGCATGCCAGGCTAGCTCTAATGAGGCAGCTCTTTGTGGCAGGCCTCTCAACATCAAGTGGGCTGGTGGACTCATTAACCTGACTACTGCAAATAAAGCAGGCAGGCACAAGAGACGCCTATGATAGCACACTTAAGGCCCTGCTGAATCCCACCACCACCACCTCCCTCCCCTTTTCCCTCTAGTCTCTCAGGCTTCCCAGGGCTCCTCTGATAGGAGGAAAGCAGCCTCTGGCCTATTTCAGGTGTCCCAAATAAGGGATGGGGGTGATTTCCACTTTTCTTATTCTGTCTCTTTCGTACCTTGAGCTTTAATCAGTTTTAGTCTCAGTGCTGTAACCTAGTTTTTGCTGAAAAATGAATGAACCAGGTTTGTTTGGTCCCAAGGAACTTATGTAGTTAGCTGAAACAAGCTCCTTACAAAGCATTTCAGAAACTGTTCATGTTTATTATCATATTTTTCTTTCTATAAATATCTCAGGGAGCTGGTTGAGACTTCATTTTGGTATAAAATGCATGGCTTTTAGTTCACAACTGTTACTTTATGTTTTGGTTTGGTGAATTGGAAGAAGATTTGCGGAAACATGCTGTACTGATATTTATTTTAATTTATGGAGACCCAGAGGTTAATAAAGAAAATATATATGTTACAGGATAAACAACTGCAAAACAAAAAATGTGACAATAAAAAAACAAGTAGCCAAAACAGAAAATTACATTTTACAGAACACAAAAAGAAAAATTGGGAAAAACTATAATTATAACTAAATATATTTTTTATAGTTGCTTAAAAGCGTGTTTTTATTGTATTTTCTGGATTCTTATTTTGCATTTAACTTTATTGTTTTCTATTATGTTTTTTTGGATTATGATTAATGAGAGCTAATATTAACTTTCATATTAAATGTAAAAATTGCAGTGTTTTTGTTTGATTCCTGAGTTTTGTGAAACATATTTTTCTGTTTAGCACCACAAGGTTAATGTAATTATTGGATCTTTTTTGTGTGTGTGCCTCTGTTTAGATGTATATATGTTTAATCTGAAATGTATCTCACAAGCACATCTTAACTGCTCGCGTTCTTGCTGTTGTTTGATGTTGTGTTTTTGCTGAACCGCTGTCAGCCTGATTTTTAGTTTAATGGTTAACAAGCGCTGTTATGGCATCCTGAATGTTTTAAATTTATCAACTTGTGCAACGCGTTGATCAACTTGACTTATTCAGGTCAGTGAAGCCTTTATGACTTGTTCCCCCAGCTGATGTTTGATTGTTAGCAAGTCTGCTGGAGTAGATTTGCCAGCTTGTTTTGATGAATATTTTTATAAAGGTGTGAAAGTCATGTAGCTCACCACTAAATTATATATCCAAGCAAAACTGGGTCATGAGCAGCTGTTCCCTACACTCTGACAAGGACAGGTCAGATACTTGTCTCTCATTATGATAGTGTGTTTGTTTTATAGTTTTCATTTTTATTTATCTCTCATAATTCTGCTGGCCATTACTGCTCAGCGTTATTTTTAATGGGGGTGAACCTCCCAGATATTGATTCAATGTTAATGTCATGTTCAGTTTGATATATGGTCTCTGAAATTGCTCAAGCATTTGATCAAGTTGCATGTATGGAGATTAGATTCATTAGATAGTCCCCCCACTATTTTTCATGTGGTTTCCCCACACTCATTTTACCGCCTCCCATTGTCCTCCCTGCTCGGTAAATGATTTTAATCTAGTGATGCTGTGTGTTCTTGATGAGCCTTGCAGAGATTCAGGCAGTACCGCGAAAGGCAGGCAGAGGCTAACGCCACAACACGCGCTAATCGTGCCACAGCCTCATTTTCTGAAAAGGAATATTCATACCAGCATCAAAGGGGTTCGAACTTCTGACACTGACAAATTGCAGATGAGGTTTCATTAATTAAGTAGGCCACTGATGTATATTTAAATAAAATTTATGGTTGTATTATTGATTTGGTTCGTCAAAATGATCTGACACGATGCACACAGACCCAGGTTGTGTGGCTCTCCGCAGGAGCGGACAGACAGCGGGAGTGTGGATGTGGGGGATGGATGGAAGGTTGGAGGGGGGTAGAGAGATTGGAGTGGAGGCACAAGGGGAGATGTTAGGAATCTTCACAGATGCCTGCAAACAGATAGGCCTACACATACCATATGTTCTGATAATGAAGCAGAAACCTGCTGATAGTTTGTGCAAAATGTAAGAATGAAATAATTCATTGATACTGCTCGTGCTTTTTCATCTTTTGTAGAACGCTCCTGAAATGAAAGTGGTAATAACTGGTAAAAAAAAAAGTGCACAACTAAGAGTTCATGCTAACTCAGATACGTTCCATCACAACTTCCCAAACATCAGCATCGTCTAACCTTGAATGTCTTTGCCTCTATAATTAGTGGCTCATTGGAATTTGCAATTGGATTTTTTTTTTAAATCCACATCAAGGAGATGAGAGTATGTGCGTGCACATTTATGCACTTGCACGCTTTTTATGAGCTGCTTGGCGCTGTTTGTCAACACAACACATGCAGATGAATTGCTATTGACAAGTGCATACAATACACCAAGGGCTACCGAGAAGACTCAATAAAATTGAATGATAGGCTTGTTCAGATCCAAGGCCTTTCTAATTTCCTATAATAGACTCCTCTATGCTTTGAAATGTGATTTAGGCTGGAGTAGTGGGTTTCGATAGTCTGTTAGCCTCTCTGCCCATCGCTTCTCCCTGTCACGGAGAGCATCAGAGTCACAGGCAGGTTTTTAACCATGCACACACACACGCACGCACGCACACAGCAGTACTCATCCAACAGTAAACAAAAATCAATCTTGATTAGATCAGATTAAATTAATTCACATGTCAGAGTTCCAGTTAAAAACAAATAAACTGAAAAGTCTGCTGCCAGGATTAATGCTATGATTTATCTTTAATTCTATATTCCAGCTAAGATTTGGTGTAAATCTGTGATGAAATGTTGGGTTTTCTCAGTGTGTTTAGAACAACAACCTGCATATCTTGCTAACTGTGCAGCCAGGGTTGAGTACAAATATGTACTTTTGAGAGGTTTACATAATATTTTTATAAAACGACTTGACAAAGTAAGCACACACAAAGAATTCAGTACTGATGTAGTGTGCCTGATCTGAACAGATTTATGTATGAGTGTGTGCGTGTGTGGAGCAGATGAGGCTGTTTCTGTTCTCCTCTTCCTCTCAGGCAGAGCTCTGATGGCAGGTCCAACGGGATGGCTGCCTGCCATCTGTCCAGGTATCCCACACCACACGCCTTTGCTTCACAGCTCAGTTGAAGTATCTGAATTTGTTTACATACCTCTGTGTGTGTATGTGTGCAGGCAATATGCATGCACTTGTCTGTTTGATCATTTTTTGTGTGGTTCCTTTGTTTTTTGCTCTTAAAAGCACAAGCTCTAAAAATATGCCACATCATTCCTCATCTTTATAACTGAATTTTTATATTTACACACACAGAGTGGCACGAAGCGCACATTCGTCCATCCCACTGCTAATACCAGCCTTGAATTTTTATGTCTTGAAAAAAGAAGTTGTGTGAAGGTGGAGCTAAAGCAGATACAAATGTAGCGTGTGTGTGTGTGTGTGTGTGTGTGTGTGTGTGTGTGTGTGGCAGGTGGTAAATGACATTGCAAGCCAACAGGCTGAGGTCAACCTCACTGGGCAGAAGCCCAAGCTATATTATCAACTGGATAGCTGGCAGTTTGCTCTGATGTACTGACGTTTCTGCCCACACCCAATGCTATCCACGGCTCATATGCGCACACACACACACACACACACACACACACACACACACACAACAACTTGCTAACATATTGATTTTTAAACAGCATGAAATTCTAAAGAAATATAATGATTTTACTTTGCTGGGTGTAAAGGCGCTGCTGCTGCTGCTGAAATACCAGTTTAAACTAAACATTGCATGAAAAAATGACAGTACACTCTATCAATTTAGTTTGTTTGTATGCTGACAAAATTAAAAAAAAAAAAAAACATGTTGGTTCATTTTAAATGTGTTATTAAAATTATCTCCAGTATCTGTATCCTGCAAAACAACAGCCTTTTATATATTTTGTACAGTAAATCAGATTTTAAACTTTATGCCTTGGACATATTTTTTTGTATTTTTCCATTAACGTCTCATCACAGGTTACTGTCACATACCACAGTGTAAAATTTAGATAAGGACATTTTCAGTGTTCAAAATAGACCAAGTGCCTTTTCTTCACGGCGCTTCGAGTCGCCCTATCTACTACCATCATCCTCTTAAAGTGAAAGAAAAATCTTCTGACATGCTCTCATTTTTTTTGCAGCAAGTCATGCTTCATCAGTGCGCTGTGCTGTTTGACCCACTTTACTTCAACATTTCATCCTATGTTGTCTCCTAAAGAAACCACATACCACGCTGCTTTTACAGTGCCTGGGAAATGAGTGTATTGCTCAAAAGCTTCCACATCCAATACTGCTGCTGCTTTACATGTTGCGTATGATGATGCCTAAATGTTTATTAAAGAAGACACAGCTATAATTAATCTTTTGTTTGAATTTTGTGATGATGAAAGTCAGATATTTACTACTACACATGTATGCTTGCTTGCACTGAATAAAATATTTCTTCTACCTACTGATTACTGTTGGTTATCTCTCCCCATGTGGAGGGAGGGAGGTCACAAAATGTGACAGCAGCATTTTGCAATCTTGCCCCTGCTGTTACCTCTGTACATACCAACAGCCCGTCGCCTGTAGGAAGAATCCATAATTTACATGTGAGGATTGGATGCAGGGATGGATAGAGAGATGCTGAGGAGAAGGGGGAAGTGAGGCGGAAAAGGGGTGTGTGTTGGGGGGGGGCACAGCAGCTGGCTCGTTTTTCCCTGTCATTATCCCCGGTTGCTGTTTCAGTCAGCCCCGTTTGATGAAAGTCAAATAGTACACTAGCCCTGATTATGTGACAACTGGAATTCACCTACTTAGTTAATCCTGCGTCGGGGTTTAGATTTCAATTAATTTCTCTCTGGTCGCTCCATCTTCCCAGGGGATGGTGCGAGCAGGGTGGGGGAGGGGAGCCTGCTGTGTGAGTGAGGAGGATACAGTATGATGGAAAGGGGGGGGAGGGGAAGCCATACATAGAGAACCGAGACGGCGAAAATGCCTGCACAGCACATTCAGATATACCACACAGAGAGGGGAGATAGAACCCACCTGGTTTTCTTACTTTAACTGTGTAGCCTGGAAGCAATCAGCTGAATATTTTTATGGCTTTTTGCTCCTTTGCAGGGGATTTATGATGTGTGTGTGTGTGTGTGTGTGTGTGTGTGTGTGTGTGTGTGTGTGTGTGCGTGTGTGTGCGTGTGTGAGACTGCATGTCTTTGTGTCATACTGCACTATGCTCAGAGAGATACCTGATATTTAAAGTGTATGGCCGCTAAAATGCGCTCTGTGTAAATATGAGCATCTGCAATACACATTTTAGAAAATGTCTGCATTCTGCACACATACTAAAAAAAAAAAGCTGCATATTAATTAAGTCTCCAAGGCCCATTAGAGGATCAAACCCCCCAGGTTGTGATTTTCCGGCATTAGTCTTATGAGGCTGAGGGGACTGGGGCTGTTTAGGCCAGCTGAGCCTGCTGTTCTGACAGAACAATGCCACTTTATCGCTGCTCTCCTGTCCGCTCCTCCTCATATCGTCTTCTCCCTGACATTCCTTGACATTCTGATGAAGGTTTGAGTTAGAGCCTCCTGTCTGCGTCGCCATGGTAAATCTTTCACCATATGGCGGCTGGCCATACTGGGTGTCTGTGGTGGAGGAGGGAAAGCAGAGTGCCGGTTGTGACGTTGCTGCACATCCAGTTAAGACATAAGCAGGTAGATCTCTGGAATCCCAATGGACAAGAAAGGGCTTGAAATTAAAAAAAAAAAAAAAAAAGTATTTAGGTGAAAAAAATAAGAAAATGATGTGTCGTATGGAGATTTGAACAAAAAATCATATGATAAAAAGATTTAATTTATATTATTTAATATTATTATTTGAAATATACAATTGTCCAGAAACAATGATGGTAAACAACAATCTCTTAAATATCATGACATTTCCCAAAGTACATGTTGGGTGTTGTTGTTTTTTTTTTTTTTTTGTTTTGTTTTGTTTTGGGTTTTTTTTTTTGTTTGTTTGTTTAGCCATTTTTCTTGACATTATTCAAAATGTTCTTTTGGAAAAGTCTTTATATGAATAATCAGAATAGAGACAAAAGATTCCGCTTATATTACAAGAATTTTTTCTTTTTTCCATTTGTTTACTATTACAATGGTTGCATACAACAAAAGGCACAGTAGAGGTTTTGTTAGATGCAACATCACACTTTCCTTATGCTGAATTAAATAATTACATTTTACTGATGCACATTTTGACAACTTTCAGTTCTAAATTATACATATTTTTTAAACAAAATTATAATAGCCTAGCTTTTTTTTTTTTTTTTTAATTCAAGTTTCTTCAAACACTGCATGACAACCAGTTAATCCATTAAATGATTCCTTAGATAACCAATGTAATCTGTTTAAAAAAAAGGACCTTGTACTTTTACAGAAGCTAACGACAGAACTAAATGGAAAGCTAGTGTTGAAGAGAGGGAGTAATGGCAGCAAAAGGTAATGTCATACAGAGCTCCTGCAGAGAGTCTTCGCTCTCCATCAGATCTCGTTAGTAAAGACGGTACTGTGCTGTGGTGTGAAACGAGGCTGACCCTTAATATTACTGCCAACCCGCTGCATTCTGTTTTCACCATTTCAGGCCCACAGTGCTGCTGCCAGTCCAGGCATGTGTCTACTCGTCATTAACCCCTCCGATCACTATGTGGCTCCGTTCTGCCCCCCAACCCGGTGAAGACCTTGGTGCCAAGGATGTTGAGACACTAATGATGCATCCAAGCTCACTAACGGCACCTCTGCATTATTCAGAATGCTACCTTAAACACTATGAACATTATAATGACACACTAAACTGATTTCCAATTAAGCAAACAGGAAAGCGTTGTTAAAATTATCTTTCAGGAGGAAGTAAGCGTATTAGATTAGCATAACATTTTTCAGAAATGTGCAATTATTTCTTGTTTTTTTTATTTGGTAAGAGATTGGCCTTTATTAGATGGTCAAGCTTTCCACCAACACCAGTTAACTCCTGGCTGTGAGGAACAATTTGATAGTGTTTCATTTGTATTCAGTTTCATTTCAAATTACTATGATGTATGCAGCTTTTTCTCGACTGTTCATCACAACACAACACCAAAGTCTTGGTCCTTTTGTTTTTCAGAGGATGCTGCGGTTGGGGCCACAGGTTGGGACGGTATGGAGTTGACATATTTCCAGTTAAAAATTGTAAACTTGCTTATTTCTCTCACAGAATCACGATTATTAAAAACCTTGAAGTTCTGAACCAAGACATGTAAGACATTAGTCTGTTTAGAAAGATAAAAAAAGAATACATTCTTTGGAAAAGTTGAACTAAAAAGCTTAACCGGACTGTAAAATATAGAAGGAAAGTAAAGGAAACATTATAGTTTTTGATAAGGTTAAGGAGTAGTCAGCCCAGATTTACTGTTTGGCCAAATGTCCAAAACAGTACAGCAAAAACATCTGGGAGCTGGTAATGTTTTCATTTCCTGTTGTTCTGTTAAGGTCTGTGTTGTGGGGACACAATGCAAACTTTTAACCACGTATTTGATAAAAATGAAAGCTTAACTGTGCTTTTGTTTTATTTACAAAGTATGTGACACAGCCAACCATGACAGCAAGCTAAGTACAAGTTTAAAACTGCTGAGCAGCGTCTGCCCTCTTATTATGATGGTTATCATCTATTAGTCTTTACAGCTGGCAATAGCACTAAATCATACTTTAATTTTAAATCCATGAATGTTTTATGTAACTGTACCAAGTCGCTTGGTGCTCATATACTCAACTGATTCAGGGAGATCCATTTTTTCAAGCTGTGTGTGTGTGTGTGTGTGTGTGTGTGTGTGTGTGTGTGTGTACATGTACATGGATGAATGAGTCTTATACAAGCAGCTATTCATGGTTTTATGTGTGACAACTAACAATGACTGGTCGTAAAGGGAATATTGAAGATACTAAAACATTCAACCCAAAAGAAGTTGTTTTTCAGATGGTTATTTTTATTATTATTTCTTACCATTCTTGTTTAAAGATGTTTCAATA
The DNA here is from genome assembly GCF_933228915.1 of Telmatherina bonti. NCBI lineage: Eukaryota > Metazoa > Chordata > Actinopteri > Atheriniformes > Telmatherinidae > Telmatherina > Telmatherina bonti. The sequence continues at coordinate 17,023,107 of NC_136618.1, forward strand.
TTCTGCTAGTTCTGCCAGTAAAAGTTGGGCTTTGCCAATAAGGACTTGCAGTTTTTTGTTGACTGAAGTTTGTGATAGTGATAGACAGATGTCTCATCCAATCACCTGTTTCTACAGACAACTTCCCACATGGCGCTGTGTTACAAACCATCTGCTGTGTCAAATTACATTTTATAGGCTATTTCAAAATCTTTAGAAAGCCATCAGCAGAGCAGAGCTGCCATAAAAGCGGATGTAAAGCACTGTTGTTATGAAGACACAGTCGTTGCAGGTGTGTTGCTATACTGTAAACAAACTTTGAGCCTTTTTTTCCTCTTGAGCTCCATAATACCCAGAGCATCTCATTGGTGCCTGACGTTACATATGACACTCTAATGGGAAACAAGTGGCTATCCTGCCTCTAGTTCTAAGAGCTCCTTGTTATATCAAGGATGCAGGATATTTTAGAGTGACGTTAAGAAGTGATCCAGAGCATCTGACAGAGCAAGCAGAGATCAGTTCACGGTGTTACAGAATGGATATCCATGTTCTCCACCCAGAAATATTTAGTTATTCCTTTAGAAATGACAAAGCATCACCCTAGAGAGAATCACTTGTGTGTGTGAATGTGTGTGTTACACACGTATCCAGAGTTTTTGCAGTTCTGTAATGGCTGCCAGCCTCTCACTCTCTGACCCTCCTCCTCCATGGATTCTCTTTGCCCAGGCATGTTGTACTGAACATGCATGGCAGTGTGTTTCCTCCTGTAGCAAGCTACCTTCTGCACCACTCCTCCTGCTGTTTCAAGGAAAGTGCAACCTTTGCCTTGGGCCTTAATTATGTTCAATTTGCCAAGCTGGGCCTGAAACCATTGGGGGGTGGAAAAGCTCTCTGACCTATTTATCAATGCAGCTTTTTCCTTCCACTAACTGAGACTGAACCAAAAAGACACAGGCAGAGAGAGAGAGAGTGAGAGAGAGCAGCAGAGACAGACAGTTTTCACTGAGGTGGATTGTAGTTGAAGCGTTAGGAGTGGAGGAACATGAGTAAAACTGTTATTATTATTAAATGTTTTGGTCTCAGTTTTTCCCCACCTGAAATTTAAATACATTTAAGTATTAAAAGTGTCTTAAACAATTAAATAAAGTAAAATATTTTAATTTACAAATGATCACACCTGAACAATAAACAAAAAAAAGTGTTAGTCCACCTATAGCCACCAATGCTGTCTTAGCCCTGACTATCCTTCCTTACCTCAGTAGAGACTGAAGAAGCTTCTTTTGACTGCATGATTGGAAGTAAACACTGAGGAAGCTATTGACCTTTTATTATAGCTTCTGATAAGGCCAACTATCTCTCCTCTCTACACTGTGCCCCAAATGTCAAGTCACTGTATGTGCTATAATTACCCTGAGTTGGTATTTTCCTCGTTTTTATGTTTCAATGCATGGACAGCGAAGTCAGCCAGATGAGGTTGGCTGAGGACAAGTCATACCACATGAGACGTGTGCAGTTAATTTAGCTGTACATGCATTTTTCTCCCCCTGTAACACAGCATTTTCCAAATATTTCCAAAGACGGAAGGCAATCATAACATTGAGAATTTACCTCCCTAGAGTCAAGAGCTTGTTGATACATTCTCATTAAGAGTTTTTATGCATGGCCAAATAAACAAATGCTAATAAACTCCTAATTATTTTCTCACAGCAAATTCAGATGTTTTGAATATTCATGTCTGACCAAAAAAAAAAAAAAAAAAAAGGAGCGCAATTATTTTCTCTTTGCCTGAATGTTGCTGAGAACACCATCTTGAAAAAAAGATGCTTATTAAAACGATTTGACAGTAAAGAGACGTTTATTTTAAGAACAAACGGCAACTCTTGAAGTCGAGAGTTTCCAGGAATATTAAATCTGAGGCATTGTTAAAAAATATTTTGACTTCTCCTCCAAAAAATAAAGTGATTTTAATATGATCAATCTGCGCTTTTTTTTTTTTTTTTTCTTTTTTTTTTTTGCACATTTACATTTTACTGATTAATGGCTTTTCTTTTTGTGAGCAGTTTTCTGTATTTTTGTCTGTAGTTTTATTGGTTCATTTAGTTATTAATGATCATTTAACAAAAAGGTTGTCTTTGCTGCTACAAAGGAGCAATGCCCTCCAAGCAATGACTCAGTACAATGTACCATGTTTCATCTCTATTGTGACATTTTGTTTTTTTGGTTTTTTTTTTCTTGTTGAGAAAAATTTACATTGCATCACTAATGCAATTTGACTTGCTGGTGCAATTGTGTGGAAGAAGTTGGGCCCATTTGTGAGTGTCAGGAAAGGCTTTTAAACTGTCACCCCACCTTCTCTTTCCTTCATACAGAGAGCTTTTAGAGGTTCGCTTTGATGGTTCAGACAATGACGTATCACTGCTGTTTTCCTGGGTTCTGGGTGTTGCTGCTGAGTTATTGGGGTATCTAGTGTCTGATAGCTTCCAAAGTGCTTAGTCTGACTGAACAATGTGTACATAGAAGTAATCTTACTTGTGATTTTTTTTTTTTTTTTTTTTTTAATCATGCAGAATTTGGCATATTCCGACACACTATAAGTCTAGTTTGTGTGTTGACAGGCTCGTATCATTCAAGATGGCATCCGTCTCACTGATGACGCTAACATTGCTGTTCTGAACCCTCTGCAGCTTAGCAGCAGGCTGAGTCCTAGCTGACATGAAAACCCTGCGAGAACCTGAGGCAGAATCTGAGATTAGGAACATTGCTGTAAGCCTTAAGAGACTTGAATCGCGCTTTTAAGGACAGAGCTGTGGGTTAGTTTCTAGATTTAAAAACTGTGGGGTGCAGAAGACGTTAGCTGGCGCTGTGCTTTGCCTACATGCATTTAACAAGTGCAGCTATCATTAGCTCATGCCAGAAAGTGAAGTCAGGAGAAAATGAAATTATGATTTGCGATGACAAATCTAAGACGTGTGCGTACGATTACAAAAACAGCAACAACTCATAAATAATGCATGCCTGCCGTGGGCTATAGATTAAGTGTGAATATTCATTAATTTGCTTGCCCTTTGGGGGGGTGATACAAATTCATACAAAGACACTCTGGCAGCTGTGTTATTCACTCTTAGTAGCAAAAGAAGTTTAACTATGGGTGGCACTGTGCTGCTGCATTTTTCACATATATCTGAATATATATATAAACTGAAAGACATCATTGACTCTGCTAAGAAGTTTTAATAGGGTTCTACTGAAGTAGCGACCTCCCCCCTTCCTACTCCCACCTCTTAAGTGCTAAGTCACCAGAGCAGGGAAAGCCCATTAGTGTAAAGAAGGTGGGGGAAGGCAAGAGTTTGAGTGATTAGACTGATTGGATGTAGCAGCACTAGGTTGCTCAGGTCAGGTCTAATCAGCTTCAGAATAGAGGAAAGGTCCTTAATGAGTAAAAGAGAGAAAGACAGAGATGCGACTGCTGTCCGGCATGAACAGCCGTCATATTGCACACAGAAACAATAACGCTTTCATACAGCCCCAGGCAGCTGCAGCGCACCTAATGAGTCAGCATAGAGATGAATGATCCATAACTGAGAGAGAAACAAAGCAACTAATGTTTGAGGCCTCTGTGATGAGTCCTTTCATCATTTTGTGTTGTTGTACAGGCAAACCAACCTGGGATCAATGTGCAGGTTATCACACCACACAGTTTAATTGATGCACACAACTTTGGAAAACTACAACTACTCACGCCGTACCTGCATTAGCTTTTAACTCTGGCTTTCTCTCTATATTGTGTTTCTTTTTCTCAAACATGAAGGAGGCTGTCGCCCAAAGCCAGCTGGGATAGGCTCCAGCTTCCCCGCGACCCTGAATTGGAATAAGCGGTTCGGAAAATGAATGAATGAATGAATGAAGGAGGCTGTGCACAATAGACTGATTTTATTTTGCACATTTACCCACGCTATGTGGCAGACCTTGCCATAAGAGACTTCCCAGCAGACGCTGGCAGAAAGAAGCGCAGGGATTGGATGAAGATAAACGATTCATTAACCCCAAATTCATCATGAACTCCACACTCGTGAGGACATTCCATCATTAATATTTCAACTTAATTATTTGTGTGCTTGTTGACTCCAAGGTCCCTATTTACACATGGCCGTGTGATGTATGAATTTTTGTAATGGACAATATTTAAGCAGTTTTTTTCCCTCTCTCCTGCTGCAACAGTTTTTCTTTCCTCATCTTTTTGTTTCCCGTGTAGAGAATAATGTTTCTGTGCACTGTAATAATTTGTTCTCATCGTGATCTCATGTCATCAGGGCTTGAATTGTGACAACTGTCGATTATAAATGAAACTCTGCTGGCTGAGGGAATTCTTCCTTATGCAGATATTTCCTTCTAAGGTGTTTTGCTTTATTTTTTTTAGTATCAAAGAAAACTTTTCAGAGATGCTGTCAGTAGACGTTGAATTTCTTATGAGTAGTAGAGAGTTTTGCAAGAGTTTCATGAAGTTCATGTTTTTTTTAGGTTTTCCCATTTTTATTCCGTGTGACACACAGCAGTCATACCTGCAGCATTTTACTATTTATTAGAACTTGAATATATGCGTTGCTTTGTTTACTATCCTCCCTGTTGTCACTGAGCTCCCTGTGCTCACTGAGATAGTGGTGACAAAGAGAGAAACTTCAATCTCTGCTAAGCCAGTGCTTTTAGAGCATAACAAATAATTTTCTACACTCTTTGTTACTCTGACATTAGGTAACAAAGGGGCACTGAAAATCAGATATCTAGTAAACCCTGAATCTTTCAGATCAACATGCCAACACCTTTAACAAGACACCTCATTCCAGGCACGGCCACTGTTGCCGCTGCTTCTACCTAATAGATTTTCCTGAGCTTCAGAGCAGAGAGCCAGATTGAGGGGTCTGGGGATTGGAGGTGAGTGCAAACCTGTGCATCAGCATGTCTTAATCTCAGAGAGCCATAATCTGGGATTAGTGATCCTCTCTTCACTGGATCCAGATTAGAGCATCTGCTCATGCAGCAGCCTCTGCACCAACCGCTAGCACCACCTTGTCAACCCCCTTGTGGGAGGAGCTTGGAGAGGCTGTGGTGCACCCTGATTGGAAGAGGCACCATATAAGCTATGCAGTGACAAGGGTTGCCAAGGCAATCACACTGGCTTTGTAACGATTGGTTGTGTCAGAGCACAGGTTGTCTGCTTGTCCTCAGACGAGCATTAGATCACTAACGGAAGAGGCACTTGTATAAACACATCTAAACGCACACACACTTTAACATGCATGTAAACCACATTTTTTTCCACTCTTCATAACTCCAAGTGTACAAACACATTATGAAAGAGTGACGTTGATTAATGGGTTCAAAATCATACAAGGGAAATGGTATTTCATTAGTGTGCAAGTGTGCTGAAAGGTAGGTCTTGCTAGCTGTCATATATACGCTCACAAAGCAACAACAGCAGCTCACATAGGTCAATCTCATCACCCTGCTCACTGGCACATGGTGGAACCGTAATCCCAGGGGTCATAGGTCAGCTTCATGCTGCTTGCCTGGCTGAAAGGGCAGATGGAGCACACACACATGCGTGCATGGACACACACACAGGTCATTCTCATGCTGCCGGGTTGGTTTGAAGGGCAGATGGGTGCATTGTGTCATGGCGACCGGGCTACAGCTTGTGGGGGCAGCCATATTGTCATTGAGAGAGGACACTTGCTGGGTTTGGTGTACAAAGCAAATACCGAATCTTATAATATTATGTGACAGCTCTTTCTGCAGACATATCATAGCATTTTATATGCCATCTAGATTTTTTTAAATCTTAGTCTTTGATTTAGCAGGTCAAGTAGATCTACCTTTTTTTTTTATTTCTGGAAAAACTCTGTATGGAAGCAAAAGTTAGAGTTTATAAGAAGCCTGAAACACTATTAAGTTGTTCCTCCTTCTTGCCATCTTCGTAGTTCTCATTTGGTGTTTATCCACTTGAAGGTTTTTATGAGACAGAAATCCATGTGGAGAGGAAGACTCCTGAAAGTGATGCTATATTGATTAAGGAAAGTAACACAAGTAAAGTCAGAATATTTTTTTAGCACAGCTCTTTTGGGTTGCAGTCAGTTTTATGCACATATATGTCACACATATAACCAATCTTCTTCTTTCCATCTTTTTTGTTGTTGTTGTAGGGTGAGCATTTCCTTTTATTTTTACAAATAAACCTCCGTGTAATGATGCCATCGCTGGCTTCATTTTGCTCATACGCCTCAACCCCTTTTATTGTGGCAGAGACACACTTTTGGAGGTTAATGTTCTGTAAGCTGCTTCCATAGCATTTCCACTGCAAATGTGGTATTAAAAAATACTGCAATTTTAAGCAATTTAATACATGTATAATCTGCTTTTCCTGGATTAGGCTCCCATATTAGAACAAATCAGGAAGAATACAAAGGGCAGCAACTCCAGCGTCTAAATATACTCTCTTTATCCGCTGCAACATCAACCCCATTTTTGGGAGATTCGCTTCTGGTGATTAGGACTGGTGTTCTGTGGAGAAGCATTAGAGTCTGTATAAAACAGGAACTGCCATTTTGCTGTATTTTGAGCAGATATAGCATGGCCTGTGCATCTGAAAATGAAGTTACTAATTATATATCTTACAAATTCACATAGCATATGTGGCAGTGAGGCGAACCTTTATGCAGAAGCCAGCAGAATAGTCCATGATTTATACAGTATGTGCATGCATGTGAGTGAAAACCAAGTCTAAAAGTGGTGGTTATGTGCTATAAGAGGGGTAAGCAGGGGGTGACAGCACTCTGTTAGGTCTGTCAGAGCCAGGGCTCTGCAGGCTGTCAGTCCCAGGACAGCAAAGAGAAAATGGAATACATTTTATCCCCCGTATCCTTTAGGTCAACTGTGACAGGGTTGCCCCTCAATTACTGAATATCAGCACCTCTTCTCGCCTCTCCTCTCACCTTTCTTCTCCTCTCCTCCTCTCCCTTGCTGCAGTATGTCTGTGTGCACTCTGCAAGAAGCATGCAGAGAAGAAAAATAGAGAAGAGAGTGGGGGCAGGGAGGCGAGCTCCTACAATAGGCTGCCTGGTGACTCCATGGAGCACAGCAAATTTCCAGAGGTGTTTATACCTCGGTTGATTGTTTGGTTGTGTCTCCTTATCTACAACAAGGGTTAGTTTGCTTTCAGGACAATAAAAATGGTAGACTGTATGCTTTATGGATTGTGCTGTGAATGCTGAGTATCACCTTGGATATTGTGGCTGTATTTGCTGTTGAGCATCTTCTCTTTAGGAGAATCTCATATATCTAATGATCCTAAACTTCATGTTTTATGTATCCACCTTAGCTAATAAGGTCAGCTAGCAGTGAAATGGCTGACAGGAATCTATGCATTTAAATGCAGCTGCAGAACAAAAGACACGCGCCAAACACAATAGGATGGATGCGGAATCAGTCAGTGAGGAGGTAGCATGACCAGCTGGAGCCCTCTAGCCTTTGACCCCCAAGGTCGCCAACCGCTATACTGCTCTTTTATGCACCTCTCATGGTCAACTCATGAAAATGCATAGCAGTAGAAAGTTGCTTTGTCATACAGATAACCTCAGCACGTGGAGGGTGCCATTATGAAATCACTTCCCTGTGTTTGGAGAGGGTGATTGCTCAGAGACCCCTTGACTTGTCATTCTCTTTTTATGATGAAAAGCAAGGTCAAACCTGTGCAGATGGACAAGCCTGTGTCTGGGAGTTAAACAATATAGCTGGTCCACCTTGTGCAACCTTGACCCCATGTAAACCCACAGTGCACTGCCCGGAGGTCACCCAGATTTTTATTTCTTAGTAGGGAAAAAAAGCAGAAACGGCTATTAGCCAGACTAGCTTCTGAGCAGCGATACCCTTTTTCTTTATATCAGCCGTCTTCAAAGCTGCAGGGCTGACAGAGTGGGACCCCTAACTGCTTTCTATGTGTTCTAATCCTTCTCAGAGCAGTAACTCAAGCTTTCTGCAGCTCCCCTGTCCTCCTTAGTATTATGGTGAACAGGCCAGCCCATCTCCAGCTCTCGACTTGCACACCACACAGGTTCACAGACAGTTAGAAACTGAACAGTGAAACAATCCAATGGGAAGAGTGACAAAGCTGCTCCCTTGTCCACCTGTACTAATGGCAATGTGAGCCATAAGCAGGAGATAGGCCTGTCAGAGAGAAACTTTAGAGCAACCCTGACACAGTATCAGAGCACAGAAGAGCCAAATGCAGCTCCTGACAACTGTGTTAGGCTTCTGCATACTTTCATGTGTTTATTTGTTTCTAAAGCATTGATCAGGTCTGACATGAGAAGCTTTTGAATTTATGTTAAAATCTGATTCCACAGTGAAGTTAGCGAGGATTTATCCAGACTTGGGCTTCATTGTTGTGGAATCAGTGGATACAGTAGAGATATTGACTCTTCCCAGCACTGGATTCAAGGTCGGTCTTTTCAATCTAGTATCTTGTCTATAAACCTCAGCCTCTGTGTTAGCTGAGTATTGTCAGACAATTGAGAGAGCACTGGTTTGCTCACTCTCCCAGGAAAGGCAGAAATGAGGAGAGCTACAGATAACCAAACCAAACATCCATGGATATCTCTGTGGCCGACTTCCCTGGTCTTATATTTCCAAGGTTTAAAAATCAATAGAGCTACTGCTGATGAAATTTCCCGCATGAGTGCACGGCAGAGTCTGCAAAGCAGACCTGTGCCGAGACATTTCTCTGCACTCACCCATATTCACTTTTGTTCCATTCTGTTTTCAAATGCAAAGGGATTTCGTTTCATTCTCTTCTTTTTGCCACTTTATTTATTTATTTTTGCTCTAAATCCAGCTTTTGAAAGGCCCAGGGGCTGAGTAAATGTGATCGATTTCTACAGTGTGTCATCCAGGCCGTCCTTTTAGGGGTGGTTTTGTAACAGAGGCACAAAGGCGCGTGGAGCCATCATTCAGCTGGCTCTTTCATTGTTCACTTAATTCAGTCTGAAGGATCCAGGTCAGGCCAACAAGAACCCTTTACAGGTTAGAAGTCAAGACTTCTCTCTCATAAAACACAGGCAAGAACACATGCACGAATGTCCAGAGGTGTGATGTAATATCATCCACTAGAAATACAGTTCCGCAGCTGTTTCTCTTCTATTTGTAATATGGCTGTGAAACTAATGAGAACAGAATGTGTCTGAAATTATATTTGCTCAACAGGGTTTGCAGAACAGGGAGCTGATATGAGATAGGATGAGAACATCAAGCATGGTTATTAGTTGGACTGTGTTTACTGGAGGAGTGGGTTGGAGATGATTTTGAATCTTTACAGGGTCCAGTGTCTTTTGTAGGATCAGGATAAAGCCAACTTCATTTGGCCTCGATTAACCACAACAATTATTGTGTATTAGATATGTATACAGCTAATTTATTGGCAAAATCTTCCCTCTCGCCTGGCTAAGTCCACAACAATGAGTACCTTCTATCTTAGAATACTTCCCCCCCCTCCAAAAACAAGCTATATTCTCCCCGTCACAGAGAGAAGACCATGCACAACAGCCTTGCAGTCAGCCTCTCCTGTGAAAGAGAAATTAATCTGCTCCAAACAACCTTTTATTTTCTCGACACAACTACTTGTCAGCTTCCACTAAAAGCAATTTGTTTTTGGCTCCCTTCTTCAGGCTCATGTAGCAGGACTGAGAGAGCAGTGTGGCATGCTGTTTCAAAAAGGAGAAGAAGAGGAGGGGGGGGGGGGGGGGGGGGGGGGGGACTGTTGAGGGGAACAGTGCTTTAATCTGATTAGACCTGGCTAAAATCCCAAACCGGGGCTGAAGTGCAGTGCTTGTGGTTTCTGAACAGCTTACGCTAAGTCTGTACCATGGAAATAATCTACTCTTAAAACCCAGGAAACAAATCAACTATGGTAAGGACATAAGTCGCTGTCATTACGGAGTCATTAGGAAAAACATTTCCATACAGCGTGCAGGCCAGTAGTGCTAGCAGAAGGGGGCAGTGTGTGTGTGTGTGTGTGTGTGTGTGTGTGTGTGTGTGTGTGTGTGTGTGAGAGTGTGAGAGTGTGTGTGAGTGTGTGTGAGCGCACTTTTGTGATCATGTCTTTTAAATTCAAGTGTGTCCACTGATGCTTTAAATGCAGTCGAAGCACAAATGTTTATTCGTTGATATTTTCTCAGATTTCTACATCTGACAAAAGATTTGTGCATCTGCATTTGCTCTCTGCCGTGTGTGTGTGTGTGCGCGCGTGTGTGTGTGTGAGGCTGTCTTCCGTTCATTTATATGTGAGTGTGTATGCATGTTTTTCTGCGCTGCTGTGGGATTGCAGGACGACTTCTCGGGTGCTGAATAATGAATCAAAGCATGGAAGGGAAGCGAAGTCACACTGCAGCCTGTCTCCCTGCACTGCTTCTACTTGAGCTGAGATGACTAGAGCCTGGTAGAAGTTCTCTCTAATAGGGCCAAGACCCAACTATCACCTCCACAGCCACACAGCAGTAAACCGCATATTTCTTTTTCATATGCATCTCAACATTGATGTAAAACTCCAACTCTTCAGTCAGTATTTACTGAAATTTTAGCATTTATTTTAAAAGCACTATTTCTTGATAAGAGTAAAATTCAGTAAGACAAGAGGAAAAGACCTCTTAGGAAGATCAATGG
>NC_136618.1:17033992-17233992 GCF_933228915.1 Telmatherina bonti
TAAAAAAAACAAAAGGCAACAAAGTAACTGAAATTGTAATTAATTTGCATTGTTATCAAAGTGCTTTTACTTCATTTTGGCTAAACAATTTTTCTCTCTCCCGTAACTTTTATTAGTATTTAATTGAAAATTTTAAAGGAAAATAAAAAAGAAAAACAGCACACAGCTTATGTTATGGCTCTCAGTCCATTATACTCACATCCATTTTCATTCTGTCCACTGATGAATAGGAGATGGTGCTTGTAATTACAGGGTGCTTTGCAGAGTGTGATTGCTTCGCATCGAGGGTCAGCAAGAGCAAGGTTCAAGCTTCTTGATATTTCCCAGAGAAATAAATATAACCAAGATGTGCGCCCAAGTCCCTGTGGATCACAAACTTTAAGTCCCCTTTGTGTGGCCACCTTTGGCTCCAGCAAGTCAAGGAAATGAGTCGGTGATCTGTAAAGGTTCGGAGGTGCTGGAAAAGAAGCAGCAATCACAGAGAAATGATAGACCTTCATTAATCCCCACCAACAGCAACCTCTATGGCAAAGTGCTTGAAGAATGACGCAGATTTGCTTTGAGCTCAAAAATCATGATGCTGTTGGAACTGAGAGGAGTTGAGGTCTTTCTCTCAGTGGTTCAAAAAGAAACAAACAGTGAACAAACCAAATGGATATCATTTGTATGGAGCACAACATGTCCTACATCAAAAGGAGGACTTCTTTCTCCAGGAGTGACATTATTCTCTCAGCTTAAATTGAACTAATGGCTGCTCTTGAAAAGTCTGCCTTCCAATCATTGAAATGACTTCCCTGTTAGCATCGAGCCTCCACAGATAATAGGGAAGAGCCTGATGCACAGAGGAATCTCCATTTATAACAAGGGACAAGTGGGTCTCATGTGCCCCTCTTAACAGCAATACTGGAAACATCAAAAATTGAACTTAATGATTTGATGTTTAAATTGCACAAACTTTTAGATGGACACCGAAGACAAGTCCTCATCCCACCACTTCACACGTGCAATTTAAATCAGTGGTTGCAATTCTCTAACTCAATATGCAATCAAAGCTGAGGGTTGTGAAATATTTTCAGCTTAAACTTGTCCATTTGGATATGAATTATACAAAGCGTGAGTGCATTAGGATAATAGCCTTTTATTACACACAATATCTGCATATGTATCTCCTTTACTCGTTGAAAACCACAAAGACGAGCATTGGACATCTGAGGAGACATGAGAGCATGTTCAGCATTGGCTTGTCATGTCTTTCCACAGCTTGATTCAATCAATATCAATTAATTATCATGGGTACTCCAAAATGATAAATGCTTTTCATTTGTCACTTCACAGATCAATGACTTCAAAGTTACTGTGCTTACATTTATTTCATCAGGTGGCTCAATCAATTGAGCAGTCGGAGTGGACAATTTACATTGAAGATGTATTATGGAGGAGAATCAATATCGTAAGTACTAAGAGTGAAGATGGTGATGTTTTTTTTTTTTTTTTTGCTTTTTTTTTTTTAAAGGGCTCTAACATTCATAATTTGAGTTATGACAGATGAAAACAGAACATTGGCAGTAACACATGGAGCCCTCACATGTTGTCTGTACAGTCATATATCACATCTACTGTAATTCTGAAACTTTGCGAAGGCGGGACACTTGACAGGATGTTAAGTCAGAGGTTAATCCTCGCACGTTGGCCATGTTTTCCTGTCAAACAGTGATTGTAGCTCATGTCTCATATGGAGTCTGCTCAGACCTCTGTGACCATGCGGCCAAGAACTTGGTGACCTGCTGTGGATAGCGTCTGACCTGCGAGGTCAGTGTGTACAGGGCGAGTGTGACAGGCAACGCCTCTCCTTGACGCTCTGCTGCTGACCTTTGACATTTTTTTGAAAGCTTGGTTTTTAGAGTAGCAGCATAAATCTTTAGAGGAGATGCTAACCTTCACTCCGTAACGGCCTGTATGAGCTTTGCATTGATTTGAAGTGAAGGTGCTTTGTGCCTGTTGTTTAAATTCAAACACAATTTGGTCCGACTTCCCACTGAGAGATGGAAACATAAATATTTAAATTGTCATAATATTATTAAGGGTGTAGAGATGTGCTCAATTTTTAAGTAAAACCACATTCATAGTAATGTAAAAACATGTGTTAATTCTTTCAATTTAAATGATGGTACAATAGTATTAACAATAGTAGTTAAATATCCAGAGTAAAACGGGTCTTGTGATTATTATTAGTTACTTGGACATCAAATTGTACTTTTTTAGTAATTATATTTAAGAGTAGAAAAGATTGAAAATGTGAATTCAGGGGTTTCATCATCTATGATACAAAATATAATTTTAAAATATAAAGAATCCTGATTTTTATTACTTTTTTAAATGCAGAAAGCAAAACTAGAAATGAGTTATGGATGATCACTGTCTTCAGGACCTCAGATGTCCATGCATCCATTATTTGAACTGTTTCGTCCGATTAAGGGTCACAAGGAAGCTGGAGCCTATCCCAGCAGTCTCTGGGCGAGAGGCGGGATACACCCTGGACAGATCGCCAGTCCATCGCAGAACCAAAACAAACATAATGAGACAAACAACTCTTACTCACTCCTATTAGCAATTTAGAGTAACCAATTAACCTAACATGCATGTCTTTGGACGGTAGCTGGCAAACACTGAATATGAAGTCAGGATTGCTTTTGACTAATTTAGAGGTTTTAAAGCAGCATATTCCTGGGAAGATCTTGCTTATTCTATCCAGGTAACATAAACCATACTTGACACACATTACAACAGCTGTCATTGAAATAGAAGCACATGGATGCTAAACTAGCATGTCTGTTGCCTTAATTTATCATCCACTGAAGACATCTATCCCACTATTTAAAAAAAAAAAAAAGTGAGAATCCTGTAAAGAAGCTCAAAATTCTTGACTATTTTCAACAGATGTGATGCAACACAATGGTGCAGTTAAACTAATCCTGTCCCAATCTTTTTCCAAACATATTTAATAAAATCAGAAGGACATTTGCTTTTTCAATGACAAGAAAAGTTTTACTTTAGACTATTTATTATAATTTATTATGCATACTGCACATCAGTTAGATAAAGTTTGAAACTAAAAGCCACCGTACTTCCCTTTAAAGCTTTACTAAGTGTAATGTAGCAGATCATTAAAACATGCCGAGTACAAATAATTTATAAATGTACTGAACCACAGTGCTAATTTATTTTCCATGAAAGAAGATACATATTAGATTTTAAAAAGGAAAATGTGCAAAGACATAATTAGTATTGTTTGTTGTTTGTTAATGTTATTTAAGTGTGAAGTATAGTTTTGATGGTTGAAACTGGCTGCAAAACGAACAAATAAAGCTGCTGTTTAATAAGTTGTAACTCTAGTTCTATGCAGGGAAACTAAAGGAAACTAAGAATGTAACACTCACATTTCTGTGTGTCTCAGACACAATACAACACATGCAAATGTGAGGAGCGTTTGTTTCCATTTTCATCCACACTGAATTTTTTTCATTCTTGATGTTTCTTAAAGTTCCAGTTTAATACTTGAATAAATTATTATGGCTCAAGATGTTCAAGTTTTCTTTTACTTTGCAAGTTAGGTACACAGTTATCTTTATACTGTCTCAACAGGACACATTTAGGTCTCTTTTCATATTTATTTCTTTGATAGCTTTGTGCACAGTGGTGTGATTACCATAATTATACGTGTTACTATAGCAACCCTTAAGTCCAGGTTTGATGCATTCAGATTGTGGTGTAATTGTGGTGATGTGACAAACAAAATGGCATTTTTTAAAATTATACTTCAATACTGATTTTTAATAGGTGCTTTTAGGTTTCAGGTTGAGTCGTTGCAGCCATCCTCACCACACTCTGTAACACACACACACACACCTGTTGAGAGGCAGTATTATATTATTCCTACAGGAACACATGAACTTTATTTTTTGCAGTGTAACTTAAATAACTTTCGCAGTTGCTTAATTCAGTTTTTAATCTCTGCTGAATATTCCAATTTTGAATTAATCTTAATGAAGCTGGCATTTATAGTTTCTATTATAAATTGTAAATAATTTTGTAGGACCTTTGATCTCTTTTATTAGTTATGAAGCCAGTGCAGTGCCTGCAAATAATTCACTAAGCATTTACCTGAGTATCTTCTAAAATAATTAAACTGCAATTGAATAAACAACTTTTTTTCCCCCAATTACAGATGTTTTTATTGAAAAAGTAAAATGTCATTTAAGTGACCAAATTGAAAATATATCTGACATTCTGCATTAAAATTGCAAGAGCTCCTTAACTTTTTGCAGATACAATTTGTGGCTCCCAGACATTTCCTTCACAGGACTTTCTGCTGACTTACTACTATTTTTTCTGCCTTTTGGCCCACAGAGAACACAACTCTCATCAACACATCTAGGACAACAGATCTCAATCAGTCATGGTAGCTGGACTGCTGGCCTGGACACATCCCTCACTATTATAGCAGTATCGATCGTTTAATTACACAATGTGGGTCAAATTTCCCATGACAGATGACTCTGTGATCAAAAGAAGATTGGTAGCAATAAAGGAGGGAGGCGAAAAATGACATAACTGAAGAAAGTTGGAAAGTGGAAACTGTACAGCATAATAATGTTGGACCATACAGGTCGCTGATTCATTCTGTCAGGAAAGGAGTAGACAAAAATGTCACAATAAGTCAGAGAAAATACTGTGGCCGAACGTTTTTAATTAGATTCTGCAGCATCTTGTCAACTTCAAGGGATTAAAACAAGCTTATGAATTCACCAAAGCCACCAGTGAATTTAACCAAACATGTTTGCACAAGTTCCTCATTAAGATATTGCTCAGAGGTATTTGAATTTTGAGTATTTCTATGTTTTGTATGTTTCTACTTTGCTGTAGTTTGGGAACAAATGCTTCAACCAAAAATGTTACATGATTATTAAGCAGTTAATGCACATGCGTTGCGTAACTTATCAGTAACTCTGAATGGCTCTGCCCATCAAGTTTGAACGCCAAGTTGGCTGCTTAACATGTTTTGTTTGTTTGCTTAAAACTCAAGCAATAATGTGATAACCTGTGAAATTATAGCATTTGCACACACAACTATTTCAGCGTGGGGGACAGTTCTGGACTGCACACAGTTTAGCAACCAATCTAAAACTATCTGCTGCTGTAATAAATATGGTTTGGCTAAATCTTGCTAAAACAAACCAGGCCTCCCCTTAAAAAAATGTGTCTGGATAGTGGCATACTTTGCTTTTAAAAGCTGTCTCACACTGATGATCCTGTCAAAGAGGTACGATTGTTCACAAAATGTGTTTTATGTATTTCCATTCATCATCAGCTTAGTTTTCTACCCAAGTTCAAAACAAGTGTGTTGCAGTTCAAATTGGAAACTCACGAGATGAAAATTTAGCTGCTTTCTGTGTTTTGAAGTGCCCATGTGATATTACAATCCATTTGTAATAAATCATGTAAACCACATTTGTCTTTATAACCCTAAGCTGAAAGAACTCTTGACAACAATGTGTCAACTATTTCTTGCACCTGTGATCTATTTTAACAGTCAGATGTGTGATGCCATCCGTCACCCCTCCTCCTATTTATAAGTCCCTGAAACAGCTGGATGCAACTGTGTTCATCATAATGTAGTAAGACCTTGCAAATGAAAGGTGTCATCATGCTGTAACACACATTAGCTAAGTATTAGCACATAGTGAAAACATTGGTGGGTGTGGAACGTGTATGTGACCATGTAAGCCACACCTCCAGATAGTCATTGCAAAAATTTGAAGCCCTAATTCTAAATATGAAAGCTGTATGGTGTGGAGCTTTTGTTTGTTCTGTTCTGTGAACATGTCACCAGAATAAATGCAGGCTTTTGAACATGAATGATGCAGCTGAGACTTTAGTTGTTTGTTTTGCGGTTGCATTTGACAAAATGCAGTTTTATTTTTCAGTTTTCTTATCTTCTTATCAAGTCTTACCTGAGATTTCTCAGGGATTTCTGAACCTTTGTTGAAATGCTCTTCAGCCATATGTTGCCCCTGCCTCAACTTTCCCTGGACTGGATTCATACTCAGATGGCATCTACATCTGGTTGGGCTTCAATGTGCTCTCACACTTGAGCACAATTCCGCCCTACCTGTTAAGGCGTCGCTGTTTGCTGTTTCTCTTCCGTATTTACCACACAAACTCAGCAAGAAGCGTCAGAAATCCGAAAACACGTTATCGCAAACCAACCTAACACAACAGAGTGTTTCCATGCAACTAGGGGTGCACGTTGGACCTTGTTGGATCTTCACAAAGCATACAGCCGTGGTGTCGTAACCAGCCTTACACAGTCGCCATGCAAGTATAAATCTAGTGTTTCTGCACTGTGTTACAGTTTTTTTCTGCATTTACTGCATAAACTCGGCAACTAGCTCCAGAAATCTGGAAACACAGAATCTTAAACTGACTATTCGCAAGGAAGTGTGGTGCTGATCGGGTCTGGAAGAGGTACACGTCAAGCCTCCATGGTTTAAGCTGGATTCATGCTCACCCAGCATCTGCATAAGACCAGTTACAGTATCACCATCATATGCTCCATGTAGGTCTGCAGAGGCCCGACATACACCTCTTCCTCATCCAGCCTACACCTTCTGCTTGCAGTGCAGCTATGTGCAAGTACTCCCTTGGGATTGGTCAACTTGTGATTAAGGTTCAGTTACCTGGAGCTTCTCACTAAATTTTTGTAGTAACTGCACAAGAGAAACTGCTATATAACAGACTTTTACAGCATTCACGGGTGTGAGAGTACTTCAGCTGCACCTGCCCTACCGTACGCAGACACTGTGCAAATATAAATTCAGCTTTACGGGAATCTTTTTCCGTTTAATCATAAGAAATGCATTGCAAATGTCCCAGTATCTAATGCTGTATTTGTTGTATTACCGATTAAAAATAGCATGTAACGGATTTACAAATTATTACATTCAGCTTTTATTTACATCTTTACGCAGCATCCTAGCATTATACTCATTTAAGTTTGAAATGTTTTGCACTATTTAGTCGGTGTACTCGGTGTGTTTTTTAGCTACATCAAGAAATTCAGCTTTTTTGTAAAACAAATATTACAGAATAGCATATTCCAAGCTGATTTGCATTTAATATTTACACATTTGTCAATAATTTTGACTTATATTTAATAATTATTATAATAAATGTTTTTATTAGTCTGATTATACTTGGCAGGCGGGTGTACATGTATATCTCCTAGACATGTTATGACTAGTCTATAAAAGACACAGTCCTGATAACAGTGATGCCACATGCAACTGAATGTAATTTTGCCCGGTAGTTTATCGAAAGCTTGTTATATAAGCTCCTCTCTGATTTTCTGTGTGCTTCACTGTAGTATTGTTCACTGTAGGCCTTATCATAATGTGTCCTCTCATCTGTTGGGATTGCCAGTGGAAAGCTTTCAGGCGACACAAATTTGCACTCACTTGTCACGGGGTGTGCTGCCTGTGAAGCAAAGGTGACGGAGTATGAAGAGAACAGTGAAATCTCAGCCCCGTTATTTATGTGCTGTGTCTTTCCGTCTCCCTCAGCTGCGCTATTTTCTACTCTCCCCTCTGCAGCTCGGCCCTCGCTCAGGCGGGCTCCATCTCTCAGCTCTGATTCTGCGGCACTCGCCCACGTCCTTCAGCTGACCTTGCCGCTCCGCCATGCCCTCTGTCGCCAAGCTGCTGGCCTCAACATTCCCACTATGGGTCTGGAACACATGCCTGGACACACATACACACACCCCTATGAACACCACCGCCCAGCTAATCAATAACATGCTGGGCTCTAGGTCAACAGCGGGAATTTACTGAGCATGCCTGATCACGTGGAAGTGGCCTCTGGGAAGATCCATTGGCTTGGTCACACATGTGCTCTCTGTGTGCACATTTGCTTGTGTGTGTTTTCAGTAATGTGTGGTGTGGAAAGAGTAAAAGTGATTTCCATGATGACCCGACCTGTTGTTCACTGTTGTGTTTATGTATGTGGGTTGTTTAATGCTATGTATGGTGATAGCACCATCCAGCCTCCTAAACCTTCTCTTTACAGGTTATACTTGAATATCCTCCTCCGCCTCCACCTCGCTGTGCCCTGCTATTGAACAGCAGTACTTGTTTCTTTCTACCTACCTCAGTTGCACAAAGACTTCAAACACTGTGTAGTTGCTTGCAGCATCCTATTATTTTTAGCTCTCTTTGCAATGATTAAAACGTGCTCAAACATCTGTCATGGTGTTATCAGTTGCTGGTATATTTTTTACTTAAAGCTGTAATCATAACGGCTGTTTGGATTGCAAAAGTGTCTGTGGATTACTTGTGTGCAGCATGTTATCTAGAGCATAAGAATACCTGATATTTATATAAGAGAATATGAGCGTACATCCTAACAGGAGTCATTCTAGACCTGCATTTCTATAAAAGGATGACCAATGGGATAAAAAAAATTTTTTTTAAAAAGTAGTGCGTGGCATTCTGCTCTATCTGTACTGCTCCAATCCACTCATCTGTCCCCAGGGCCAGAGTCAGAGCGGTGGGATCAAAAGTAAAATCAGAGCGGAGAGCTGTATCCAATCATGTCAGTCGGAGAGGTCTCTCCCTATACTGTAGTCTGGCAACGTCCAGGGCTGAGGGCACTGATCTCTATCAACAAGGATAAATTCAGTCAAGCCTCTGAAATGTGTGGCGGCGGACCTCAAGTGATTTAAATCATTAAAATGAGGCCAGCTGCATCATGCAGTCAGAGCACGCGGCGGGGGCATCCAGCAGGCTGGTACAGAGAGAAGAGTGCCATCATCTGGCCCCTGCTGATACATCCATCCCACTGTGGAGTGCCTGTGTGTGGAAAGATGCAGCAGCAGAGCAAGCTCTAGTGTTGGTATTTGGATGTCCATGGTCAAGAAGTAAACATCCAAGCTCATCGTAAAGGCACAATTTGCAAGTATGTGCTACACAACATAGAGCTAAGAAGTCCTATTTCACCAAATCTGTGTAATACCACAGCTATTATAGTAGATTCAGTGTGAACTATTTGTGTAGCAGAGAAGAGACAAACAAGCCTGACAATATCTCGAGAAGGAACCAGCAGCTTTTAAGCACAGACAACAATCACACATCAAGTGCTCCATTTTGCAAATAACAGAGAAGCTCCTTTTGCAATCATTAGATGGGCCTCAGGGAGGGAAAGTGTGTGCCTAATGTAATTGTGGGGTTACAGACGTATGTTTGTGTTCATTCCGCTCATTGTTAAAAGGTTGCGAGGTGCTGATTTACCTTTCAGCGATTAATTGAAAAAAAAAATTGTTGCAAGTCACTCACACTCATGGTAGTCAGGAAAGAAACGCTTTTGGAGACTGAAATTAATTGAGGTGCATTAGCACACACACAGCTTGCTCAGGCTTGGAAAATGTCTTCATCATACATCCTAGAAATTCAGGCTGTCAAACTGGTGTAAAATGTATCATTTTAGCAGCTGGCACTAACTCAAATAAATATGTAGTCTGTACATAAAAGATAACAACAGGCAAATTGTTGTGTGTTTCAATGCAGAAATGAACCATTTGAAATTGCCATGAAACAAGAAAAACACAAACAGTGCTACATACCAGACTCCAAAAACACACACATGCATCTCAGTCAATCAGCAATCACGCCTGTCCCCAGCATAAACGCACCTATTATACACGCCAAGTGGTGTCAGTGTAAACATTGCAGAACAATACACTCTGCATTTCCCGCTGCAGTGGCTCCTCTGATTGGTTGGATCGATCGTCAGAGGCATTTGATGTTATGGGGGAGAGGCAAGGCATATTGATTGGAGGATAATCAGAGTCAAGCTGGCTCGGTCCTCTTCAATAATTCAAAGGAAGGATTTGGGTGAGATTCCCTTAGATCGGAGGTGTGATGTACATTTCATAGCCTGAGAGTTGGGGAGCTGCAGGGGAGAGGTGATGGAACAGTGTGAATGTGTGCCTGTAGGTGTGTGTGAGAGAGAAGCGAATATGGGGGTGAGGGGGTTGAGGGGTGGGGACAAAGGTCACGTGGGCTCCAACACGAGACACCTTTTTAACCAATAAGCATCAGAAGTAGCAGTGTTTTTCCCTTCTGTTACAAATATGAAAACTGAAAAGACACCGCTTGTTATTTCCATGTAATGTCATGTGCATACATGTGTGTGCATTTCTTCATTTCTGCCAATGTGTGTAATGCACAGAATTTCTTTTTTTGGAGAATTTTCTTGCTTTACTTCTGGGGAGAGTGCATAACAATTTGTGTTCACCCAGAGGATCTTACATTGCAATCCAAGCATTGATTTTCCTCCAACACGTTCAGCTCCGTATGTGTGACTAAGCCAGTTTTACTATCAGTAACACTGCTGTGAAAAAAACACAACAAGCATCAACATTTTGCCTTTTTTCTCTCTGTCTTCACTGCGTGCAACCAATTGTGGATCA
The DNA here is from genome assembly GCF_933228915.1 of Telmatherina bonti. NCBI lineage: Eukaryota > Metazoa > Chordata > Actinopteri > Atheriniformes > Telmatherinidae > Telmatherina > Telmatherina bonti. Next base: position 17,044,515 of record NC_136618.1, read on the forward strand.
ACATTCTGCCTCTGAAACCTGAATTGGATTACACTTAAGTGTGTGTTTATGCATCACATTTCAGATCAAAAACTTGTCTGCGATATTTTAATTTATTTATTTATTTATTTGTGCTTTGAGATCTTTATAACTCTGACCTGGATAGCTGTTTTCCCTGGCTTAAAACCTACATTTCTTGCTTCAGATGATACATTTTTGTGTCAAATAGATGGCATATCTCAGCTGTAAACAATATATTTTATCAAGGGAATGAAATGTATTCTCATGTGCACTAGAAATAGCATCAGTGCAATATTATAAAAGACTTCTACTTTAAAAGACAGTCACTGAAGCACAGTTGGATAAATAAATCAGTTAACAATATCCAGAATAGTTCGGTCAAAACATGAAATCTTTTTGTGATGCTAATGATGCAGATTATAAAGTAGGACAATTTCAGTCAGGAAGAGAGAAAACATATCAGGTATGTTGCATATTTCCACACAAAACTAAAAAATTCTGCACAAACTTTAATACAAAGAGTCGAAGTTTTATTTTATAGCAGAGAAACAAATTAGTATAAAAAGAATGGATTTTTGTGAAACAGGAATGCAAGGGGCTTTGTGAAGAAAGGAAACAATTCATGAAAGATTATTTTGAGAGGGAGGTGGACAGCACCCATTTACAGCAGAGTTCTGATCAATAATCCACTTGAGAGTATTTGGCCTTGCCCCATTACTGCTGCTTGGAACTACGGTTTGAAGCCAAGCTCAAGGTGTTTTCTGTAGCACAGGTGTGAAGAGCCTTTCCATATTTTATACCAGCAGGCTGTTCTGTACATGACTCCAGTCACACGTGTCTGGAATCGGCTGCAGCGCTGCAATAGGTCACACTGGATGCTTTCACCACAAAAAGCCGTTTTCTCCAGCGCTTATCTCCTAATCACTGCAATTACCACGGCAGCGCTCGTTTGTTTGTTTGCAGGACATTAGTGTATTTGTATCCCGCTGACCAGTGCAAACATGTCAGGCGGGTGTCTGGGGAGGAAGACTGCAGCCAGAAGGGGTGCTGACTGCAAATTTGGGATCTGAGGCCCATCATTGTCATTTTTATTTATTTTTTTTTTATCTGTTTGTTGCAGTGTATAGGCAGACAAGACACAAGAGAGAAAAGGGGGAACATATTCCACGGATAGTGTATTTATGTAGTAAACACCTTAACCATTAGCTTGACAATCATCATTAACATCTCAACACATGACACAGGGAAATGGTAGCACCAGCTCATCTGTCAACCCTGCATTAACAGCCAATACTCCACAAACACCAAAACATGTCTCTTGAAGGTATTTTGGTGTTTAAATGATTCTCGATTTCTTTTACAGTAGTTGTACATTGTACATTCCACCCATTTACTACAAATGTTTGTATTTTGTTTTTAAATTATACCTGAAATATCAAACACTGAGTCTGTTTTTATCTTTCTTTGCTTCAGGGTTTTTTCTGTAGTTGAGCCTTGTGATATTTTGTTCCGTTATACCTGCCCTCGCTCTTGGTCAGTCTGTGAAACCAGCCCTGGTCCACTCGGTTTTTAAGGAGAGAAGGCGAGCATGTAGACAAATGTCCTCTCCTGTGCTCCCTGTCACCTCTTACCCAGAGTCACATCTCCATGCACACTCTAATGATCCCATTTGATGAGAAACGGGGGCTCCACCACTGCCGCTGCTCTGACTCCCACAGCCCCAGCAGGTTGATGCAGGGCTTCTCTCCCTCTCGTCATTACTGCAGGAGATACCTGGCTAATTATAGCCCCACACTGCTGTAATAGAGAGGGCTTGGGTGGAGAAGATATTGCTGGGGAAGGAGGACATGGAAGGTAGAGGATGTGCACAATAATTGATGTCTAAATATCACATTTTGTGTTTGGCTCTTTTTTATTATTATTTGAAATTTGATCTATATTATCCCTTCTTTTGAAATATTTTGATATTATCTACATTGCCAGAGAACCGTATTGTGCTTTGCCGTCAACGCGAGATGCAACAAATGATGTAAATATCTAAAGCAGACTCCAGCGCTTATTATCCTTTTTGAGTTCAAGGAGGTGTTGCTAATATTAGCTTTAGCATTTCTCCAGTTCAGCCTACACACTGAAGTTCAGCAAAGATTGACCTTGATCTGAAAACTGTAGGTGAGCTCCATGGCAGATTCAACACGCACACACATACTGTAATGTGCGTGCACATCACCTCTCTGACCCAGCATGTCCACCTTCCATCATCTCCAGTGTTTTTTTTCTTTCACTCCCATCACTGTAATGGTTCCCTGCAATGCCTCCTTGGGTTTATGCAGCATCATTCACAAACAACATGCACTCCTCCTCTTCGTCCTTCCCCTCACTCATCCTCTTGTCCGTTCATTCTTTTGAAGTCCTTGAATCACGTATATTTCACTGAAGAGCTCCTATATGTTATCCCCGCGACCAGAGAGACAGAGACAGGCCTGAGATAATTACCTATCATTTAGTGCAGATGGCTGCAGATGATATGTGAATGTACTTGTGTGATTGCATGTGTGTGTCTTGCTCGATATGGCAAAAATGACACACATATGTGCATATGTGTGTTTGCACATACAACACACCCTTCTGGATGATGATTGTGTGGCCAAAACAATACATTAAAAAGTTGTCATTTAAAGCTGTGGTTGTAGATTGTTTCACTCAGTTCATATAAAGTGTTAATGGAAACTACTATTATAGGTTATAGCTTGTCCTTGCATTTTACAGCATTATTTAGGCTGCCTGCATTCCTACATTTAAATTTGGCCAATAACTATTTTCTGTATCTCAAATGAAACTGTTGTGCGTTTATGTGTATTTCTTTGAGGCAGTTAGGAATGTATCTTAATTATCTTTCACATGACTAAAATGAGATGGTTTAAACTGTTTTATTACTTCTAATTATTTATCTATAATTCAACAGAGCAACATGAATTTAAGCCATGAGCTAGTTAAAATATTTCTATTCTTTAGCTTTTGATTGACAGATTTTAAAGAGTATTTCCATAAAGTTCAATAGGAACTGGGTCATTTAACAGCATTTATTTATTTATTTACTTATTTATTTTATTCACACACTGCAAATTAAACACTCTCAACGCCAACATGTATTACAGTGTAAATCCACACTATAGTTCAATCTTTGGTGCTTTGTACTGCTATCACTGTAATGTGCATGAAATAATGTGTATGTTTATTCTCCACCAACACACCCAGCAGGAATCTGTGAATATAGCCAGCATGTGTGTCACTACGTTTGCAATACCACAGATGGGGACTCACTAATTTACTCATTATAGAGATTTAATATGGGAGAAATACTGCTGCACTGATCTGATGTAACTACAGAGAATCGTCATTTAGCATGGATGAATTTCTTATTCAGCTTAAGCCTGATTCATGCTCACTTCCATCCACGCTTTGCTACATTTTACTTGAAAAATTAAGTAAGTCTTTTATCATTCTCACAGACTCGTTATTTTCATCCACAGGCATGACTCGATCATTGCTGCAGCAGCAGCAGCAGCAGCAGCAAATAGAGCCCTTTCACATGATGGTTAGCCCCCCATTGGCTCCCTGGTGAGCAAAGCTCCCTTTTTTTTTTTAGCCATGAGGAGTTAACACTGCCTCAGGCCTTTTTATGGCATGATGGGAAAAAGAGCAGTTTGGCTTCATATGAATAAAGATCTATTTACTAATTCAGCTGGTCCGAAGATGTCTATTGTTCCATACTCTCGCTGTGTTAAATCCAATCATAGTGTTGAATAATATTCAGCAGATGTGTTACAGCAGGAATTCTACAAATCTGTTTTATCTGATTAAACAACGTAAAAAATATTATTTAGTAAGGTATTTGTTTTTTTAATGTTTATTCTGCACCATCTAATTAATGCATCGCATACATCTTGCATTCTGTCACTTTCATAAAGACACATTAGGAGGCATTAAATCAGCATTGTCTCTGCTCAGGATTTGATAAAGTGTATTACTGTTTGTGACCAAACACATTTGTGTTTTAGGTTGCAACGATGAGGGCCTCTGCTGGCGACAAGAGTGTCTGCACATGCCTCTTGGGATCACAAATGTATTGCTAGTCTAAAGTTTGGGTTTTGTATTTATTCATGTTTCAGATTAGCCGTAAAGGTTTGGGCAAGTGGATGCAGAAAATAACTGCTATTTCAATGTTATTCTCTGATGATATTTTCATTTTCATCATTTACTGCTGAATGAATGTGGAGGGAACACTGGAATACATGTGGGATGCTCCTGAACTCAGCAACATCATGTGTCTTTCACTCTAATTATATGTGGTTAAAAATACCACATATTATGATGAATTTATGGTGACCCAATTTAGAAAATTAATATCAGTACATAATGAGAGAAACAAGGATTCTGATTAACCTTTTCAGGTTAACCTCTTACTTGGAATTTTTTTTTCTATCTGCTCTTGATGCTAACTCATTTTCATTCACATCATTTTTTTTTTTTTTAGCGGAACACAAATACACAGTATCTCCCTCTCATCCACCTGCAGTGTAAAAACTGTGCACCTTTGATCTGGTCTTGCTCATGGTCTGTATCTCTCCTGGAGCAGAAAACCTTTACATACACTGTGTCCAGATGCACTTGTCATGCAAAGGCGAGCTCAGATCCCAGGCAATCAAAGGTGTCGGAGATGCCTCCAGAACATGTATTAATATTCATGAGAGTAGGAGCTGCCCTATGATGTAATTGCAAAAGCAGCGAAGGTCAGTGCCTTTGCTAGCCTGTGCACAATATCAAAGCCCAGATGTACACATACCACTTAGGTTTGGTTATGGTAATCTCCACACATTTTGAAGACGGAGGATAACTGTGCTGATAGGGGCGTGTAAAAAGATTAAATCTTCTGTTAATTGTGTTATCTGCCAGACTTTTTATGCTCCCAGGGGTCTGACTCTCACATTAAAATGATGCACTCTCATGTTCCCTCCCTGGACACACATCACAGTGGGCCTTTCATCCACGGAGCAAAGCTGTTCACAAGCTTCCCATCCGCCCATGTGGTCCTATTCTCAAGGCTCTGCAGGTTCTGAATACAATGGATGTTCCTTTTATTCATATTCCATCTCTGGCCCTGATTTGGCCCCAAGGATTTTACTCAATATCAAAGAAAAGCATCCAAATGCTTAATGAGAAAAACATTCTTCTTGAATATGGACCCTTTTCTGCATTATAAACATATAATGCTGCCTTATAAGTGAAATCCAGCATGTTTGCCTTTGTTGTTATTGAATGTGCCGACTTGATGTTGTTCCAGTTATTCTCACTGTGTTGTTCTTGTTTTGTTTTGGGTTTTGTGAATCCCTCACTGCTGCAGCTGATTGATAGAACCAGGGCATAGAACAGCTCCTATCAGTTAGCTGTGACTGCTATCAGACCCAGTTCTGTCACTGCATATGACTCTGCTTTAAAGCAGAGCAATATGTACCACAGTATTTAGGAGGGAATCAAAGTTGATGAAATTTCAGTAACACATTTCTAGTAACAAGGTCTGCTGTGATGTTGAACTGAATTACAGCTCCTTATTTTGCTAAATAAATATTTATATAAATATTTATGCATGCATGCTCAAAATAGCAGTGCTGATGTATAGAAGGTTGTTTACCAGTTTAATTTACATAGTGCTGCCTTAGCAAGTAAGTATTTGCCGTTTTATACCAAGTATATTTAATTAAGAGGGAGTTTAGTCAAGTAGTCATTAATATACACTATGTATCTATCAAAATTTGATTATACAAATGGAAACGTTGGTAGAGGAAAAACTACTCAGCAGCATGTGTGGATTATGAAACGACAGTTTCCTAGACACAGTATTTTATAAATAATGTTGATCACCCCTTTCTCTTTCCACTTCGGAGCAAGGCATCCATACAGAGCTGGGCCTGTCTTCCTCTCAAAACACAGGAACGTACACAGTTGCATTGTAAAAACAAGTATATCAGCCCTAATCCCAATATTTTTCCAACCCTCACTAAGGAATTTTTATGTCTCACCATATCCAAGTTATGCGATTGTCGACAACCAACCATAATATGGCAACATTTTGAGGTTGAGTTTATATGTTACCATAACAACTTAAAATAGCAACCAGAAAGGAGCAGGTGTCTTTTTTAAAAAAATATTTAAAAAAGGAATCTGTTTTAGGTCAGCGCATCATTGTTTAGTGATTTCTTTAGGTTTTTTTTTTAGTTGTGTTACGGACTAAACAAATGTTGGTCTCTGTCAAAGCTAAACAATAGACTTGACAATAATGTGTGCACTGTGAACTAATGCCAAAACTCTTATATGAGGTGTGTATTTCTCTCATGCCACTTGCAGTGGAAGTATGTACACAAGGTACGTTGTTTATTTTGCACTTTGATCATTCGGTGTTCTGATAAAATCCCTTTATGGCTGGTATGAACCATTCTCATGGTCCTTTTAGTGTCGTTTTGGTCATCCTATATGTCCCTGCAACCACTGAATGACACTTTGTTATATTTGTGGTTGTTTTGTTTGTCATTTTGTTAATTTTGTATTTGCATGGCTTTGTTCTTTGGCCCAGTTTTGACCGTTTTGTAGCTCTCTCTCTCTCTCTCTCTCTCTCTCTCTCTCTCTCTCTCTCTGTGTGTGTGTGTCCTTTCTCTCTCTCCACACACACACATACATATATATATATGTATATGCATATATATCGGGGTTTTTTTTTTAAATTTTATGTGTCAGTCAGTCATTACTTGTCTCATATTGGTCACTTTTGCATCTTGTTATGGCTATTTGCATGTAATAGTTTCTCATTTTGTGTTACTTTTTTTCATGTCTTTTCATAACGATTATTAACAACCAGACCCCTTGATGAGCCCTTTAGTCCTCAAACCCCTGGGCCTCTCTACCCTTTAGCCACATTCACCTAGCTGTCCATCCTCATCAGTGAGAATTCATGCATTCAACATATATTTCTGGATCAAAGTGGTGACTACGCTTATATTAAGGGTAAAATATTATCAATCAACTTGCCTTAAAAGTATTAAGTTGCTTTAAGATGGATGCAGCATTTAAAAGCGTGAGTAGGTATCCAGCTTTGTGGGAATCCCTCTGAATTAACTGCATAGTAGTACATTTCCTGTACAGTACAATCTAAGAAGATTTCCATGAGCTCCTGTCAGTGCTAATAACCACAATGGTCTTGTAGAGCGCTCCCCCAGGGCTGTTTGACCACGCCAGCAAAGGGAGGGGGTGATGTTCACAGGGATGGGGGTCGGTAGGTTTGAGCTGATGGCTCTCAGACTGTCTCAACTCATTTAGCTCTTTTGCACACAGCCAGTCCATCGTTCTCATGGGTGTAAGTATGAAAGTTAGGTTCATTATATTACTGGTGCTTGTAGAAGTGGATGGAGGCGATGAACACAGCACAAGGAACTGGGTAAGATGGATGAGGACAAAACAAACAAACAAACAAAAAAGAACATGCATCAAATATTGGAGACTTGCCTAGAGGAACTCAGGACCAGTGTGGTGCCCCAGTGCTGAGATCAGCAGAGGCAGAGCAAATCCTGAAGAGAACGATGAAGCACAAAGGGTAGGCGAGAGGAAGAAGAAAAGGGAGGGCCAAGGAGGAGAGACGATGGAGGGGGAGGGGGTAAGGATAGGGGTACAGTGCTTGTAATCGGATCATTAGCTACAGTGTGTTGAGTCAATGTGATCAATAGGAACTGCACATGAAGCAGAGAGCCTTAATGGCCCTTAATCTCCATCAGGGCTGAACAGGAGGGTGGAAGAAGAAGAAGTCACAGTAGCCTGCATCACATTACACACTCAACCTGCACCACCTTGCAGAGTGTCATGCCCTCAGAATCTCTCCTATGCTACAGATACATATGTAGGCTATATATACTGCTGACCAGGGGCTCCCCAGACTCCAGGCCTCAGCAGCTGGCATGTCATATTTCATTCCTTGCCACCTTTTCATTTCATTTCAAATGCATTACATTTCAGACCTTTCCATTCTGTGCTACCCCCCGTGATGCAAAACCTTGGTGTGAACGCTGTCCTTGCACAGGGCATTTTCCAACCTTTGAATTCAATAAGCAGTGTGCATGTAGCCTGCGTGTCTTCAGCCATCATCTCCTCAGTACTAGAGCATGGTCCTTATAGATGCAGTACCAAACCTTGGTATGCAGTGCTTTCTCCTATTCTGTCTGTTCATGCATTTAACTAATCTGCTCCGTGGATGACAGATTCACATTTATAAGCCCTGAGTCTGAAGTCCGAAAAACAGTAGTGAGGCATGATGAAGGTATAGAAAGATATTAATGCATAAGGAACCAGACCAGCAGTCCACACACTGCCTAGCTTATTCTCTTGCTTTTGTCTTTACCACTCCTTCCATTTTGTTCTTTTTATTTCACACACTGCTCTCACCTGCTCTCACAAATTAAAGAGTGCATTGACAATAAACTGAAATTGAAGGGCACAGACAGGATCAGCGTATGACCTGCTGTAGTGTGAAATGAATGGTGATGGTCAAATAAGCTCATATCATGTCTGATGAGAGTGGTCTGAAGTTTGTGCAAAGTACTGTTCATTGAGCTGCATTTTTGTTTATTTTATCAGTTTTGTTGCCATATGTAGCTAAATTCCAGCTAAATATGAAACAACCTTAAGCCACAACCATTAGGTGTATTTTAGGAATTTATCTTAGGAGTAGCAGCACTAATACTGTGTTTTACACTTAGCCTTCTGTATAGTTTCACTCATGTTACAGATACACACACACACACACAAATAAAATATTAGTTACCCAAGGGGCAGCTGTAATGTTCAATAGTTTAAAATTTTCTTGGGAAATATTTAAACAGATTAACAGCCCCAAAAAACTCCATAATGTATTGAAAGCTGCCTTCATGAATTTCCTAAAAATTTTATCTGTTTAACAAAGACGAAGATGTGAAAGGTGCTGATGATTGCTTACTAACAAACACTGCATTATTTATTGTTTTGTCTGAATGAAAGAACCTGGGAGGTGAAGGATTGTGTTGATGCTAAAAGTATTGTTCTTTCTCCACATAAATGTTGTTAACCACATTAAGTCTGTTTGCTTGTACTTCAAATAATACCATGTAAAGTGAAAGAAGAAATTATACATACTTTCACATTATACTGAAATTATTAAGAATTGTTTCAAAAAAGGAGAAATTACTTAGAGTGTCACTTTAAAGGCTCATGCTTTGCTTTTTTTTATACTAAAATAAATTGTGATTCCATGACTATCCATAAGAATAAGTTCAGATTTATCTGCATAAATATTTCTGTATACATTTTTAAGCGTTGCTTTTTACTCCAGTAATGCATCAACTCAGTAACTGGTTTTGTGTTTGAGCTGCCCCTCAAAATACATGGATTTTTATATGTAACAAGAATTTCTGTTTCATTGGTTGTATCTAATCAGACTTTATTCTAATTTAGCACAGTTGTATACTTTACTTTATGTTAACTTTGCTTATATTGAGGAAAAATATGAGTAGAAGTGTAAGATACGAACAAGAGTTACTTGACTAAAAACTGGTAGATTATCAGAAGAGTATAAAAATAGTCTAACACTAAAAGGAAACATCTTGATGTGAAATGTTTCTTTGATTTCTTTCAATACATCACCTAAAAGCAGCACAAAGGTCTGCAGTCTCCTGTTACTTCAAGTGGACATGATATTAAAGCAGTGTACCTGCTGGAGCCAGATGAAGCATCTATTTGATCTGGAGACTTAGAATTTTAAAGAGACAGGTTTTGGAGCTGCTCCATTACTGGAAATGGGCTGGAAAAAAAACTCAGTTCTGTCACTTTAACTTTGACACTTTTGATAGTTCTTTATTTGTTTACTTTGGTTTCTCCCAACTTTATGCAGCCACAGTACCAAAAACACTGGAGTGCACCTTGGGAAACTTGTTTGATATGTGGTTACCTTGCAACTCCTCTTCCACTGACAGCTCTGAAAGGTTGTGCATGTAAAATAAATGAGAGGGGGATTGTTCAAGAATTTTAGGTGCCCTAGTACACATTTATATCTCTCATAGTTGCAAGACAATAAAAACAATTAAAGATTAAAGCCACATTTAGGTGCTGTGTATGATTTGTAAAAGTTAGAAATGATTAAAAGTACATCTCTGTTTCCAGCTTAGCATAATCCATATCTATGTGTAAATATATTTTATTTTAGAGGCTATGCTACTAGTTACAAGACACAGACCACATGCTCCTTTGTAAGACTATTGTCAATATGCAATGCAGACTTTAGATTTCCACATCACATCGGTCAAAGCTTGTCTTACACCTTTTTCCACAAAAGATTTTAGTTTCTTCAGCCAGAAAAGCAGTGGCAGCATGTCCCTTACTATGGCTGGGTTCTTTCAGTTGTTATGTCATGGATGTGAGACAGCCTGCACAATGTGACTCCAGCTCCTTCTGTGATTTTCTGTCTGTGACAAGCTGCATTGTTTACCATGAAACTGTTTGATTAGGCCAGAAAAGACCTCTCTCATGCTAAACTCCAAGCATATATCAATTTGTTTAATTGAAGCCAAACATGAAGGAGAAGAAAAAATACCAAAAATGGATTAGTGAGATTAGGTGTGTATAAAAAGTGGGTTTGAATCTATATCTTTTATGGATGTTGTCTGATTTCTATGTGAATCAAATAAAAATACTATAACACCAAACTTACTCTTTGAATTTTAATTCTTTCCTGTCTCTACAGATGCAATTTTTAGAAAAATATACGTGTGATCTCTACTATAAAACCAACCACAGAATGTCATTTCCTTAATAATCATTTGCCCCACTGAATACCTGCATTAACAGAATTACAAAAAATATTGAGAGGACAAACCTTCCAGTTGAGTTTCTGTGTGCAGAATAATGCAGTCTGCTCAGATTGGATCTACATGATCTCAGTATTTTTTGGCAAATGTTCAGCCTCTACTTTCAGTTCGCAGATAATGATATAACCATGGCAACGGAGACACCTTGGGAAACAGCAGTAAGAATACCTAAACATTGCTGTCAATCAACGCTGCTCTTCCTCACATGGGGAATAAAACTCTGCTGATTGCTTCATTTAGCTTGCAGAGTAACACTTTGAAACTTTGCGCCAGCTTTGAATATCAGCTGGCAGATCTGTCACATTCATCACTGCTGATGCAATTCCTTAACTCCACTTTTTACTGGTAGCAACAATCGTATAAAAAGAGATTAATTTCAAGAACCTCTGATCAACAGCAAGTCAGTTAACATAGTCATCAATAGCACTAATGTTCCATGAGGGCCGATTGAGTGATATGGCCCAGAGAGCAAAAACCGTCCAAACACTGAGGAAGTGCCAACTCTGAGACTTGCACTAACCTTGCCTTGAGCCATGTGTTGATGAGTCTTGAGTGTGACTGAAACTTCAAAGACATTTCAGCTCTGTAAGTAGAAGATGCTTTTTCTCTCATCTTCACTCAACAGCATCTCTTTCCAGGATGACATTTTGATGGTTTGGGGAGGATGGCTAGCTTGGCACTCCTTTGGAAGAGCTTTGACCACTGTACATTGAGTGCAAATTAATTGTACGATGACAAACTCATTAACCAGTTAATTTGAATCTTTAATGTAAAAAAAATAAATAAATAAATAAATAACGAGTCAAGAAAATTTAGAGCAGAAAAAAGGTTGAGCCTGCAGTGCACACAACAGCCACTCATTAAACAGTAAAGAGGGCTCTCTTTATTTTGCTGCACTTTTTATTATTTTAATGCATGTGGTGAAATCAGAGGTCCCTAATTAAATCACAATTTTGCGTATTTGAGAATTTGTACACGGCAGCAGGATCAAATACAGTTGGTAACTGTGAGGGCACTGCGAAGCAAATAAATAGCAAGTTTCCTGCTTGGTTTGTCCGTTGTGTTCACAGGCGAATGGAGGCTGGAAAGAGTGTGGCCTTTTCAAAGGCTGCCTGCAAAAACCTGACAGATGCACAAATTAACACACAGAGGAGAAGAAGTTGCAATCCAAAGCCTCCAATGTTATAATTACAGCTCTTTCTTTTCCTTGACACACTTAAAGGAGGATTTCTCTCACTTCCCACTTGCATCCTCTTTCCCCCCTCTCCACCTCTCTCTGCATAGCTGAGTAAGCTGGCATTTGATTGCTCCAAAAGCTGTGAAAGCACAACAAGTGCTTCTCATCCTGGTAATAATTGTGTCCATATGAGTTGAAGGGCTTGAGAAGAAAGGGGGCTTTGCTGCTTACAGGAAAAGCTTTGTAGTACGTCTTGGGAGAGGAGCGAAGGGCATTTCAAATTACATGTTATGAGGGCGCCCTCTAGTGGATAGACAGTGACATGAACAAGTATTTATGCAGATAATCAAATTAAAGTGCATGCATATTTATAATTGCATGATTTCTGTAAACACTTATCAAATATTTAGTTTATATTCTTGCAAAATTGATGGAAACAGAATAAAATCCACAGAATAACTATACAAAATATTGTCAGCAATATGGTGTAATTTCTGAATATGTAAATGATCTCTAAACCCAGATAATTGTTTTTGTTTGGGTTTTTTTTTTTGTTTGTTTTTTTGTATTTTTTTTTTTTAAACAGGTATTTTGTTTAACCAGTTTGTGTAAGGAAAAATCTACTTCACGCAATCAGATACTGAACTGCCAAAGTCACATCAGTTCAAGTATTTATATGACTCGGCTGCAAAACACCTAAGAGGAAAAATTCTGTTGTGCCATCAAATATAAAGACAGGTGAAATTTTAAAAGAAAAACCGAACTACTACACTGAGGGAATTTGGCATCTCTGTTGTGCTGTGCTGGCAGGCTTTGAGGCCAGTTGTCCTCGTCCTCAAGGAAGACAACGCCTCAAAAAACTGTACCTGAATTGTTAGATGAGTATTAAATGACTTTACAGTGATCAGATACAACTAAAATATTTTTGGACTAAGAGATAACTAACTTAAGAGAATTTGGACCAATATATTAGACTTAACGTGCATAAATATATTTTTAGTGAGCCATCCTTAGGAGTTTTTGAAGAATGACCACTGAAGACATTTAGGAAAGCCTTACTTTTTTTAAGTCTTACCGAGGCCCTGAATATTTAGTTTTTCCTGTCACCTGTTAGTATTTTACAAAAATTACATGAACAAAGACATTAAGGATTTGTTTAAGTGAATATATATGTTGCTGGGTTTTTTTGTACATCTTATGATTCACCGTCCTTGATAACTTAGCTAGACAGAAAGGGACAGATTCTAATACTTTGCTACAAAATACAATAGTTAAAGAAGTTTTCTATCATTTCCAGCCACTGACAGTCTGTCACTGTAGAAGTATCTGTAGAGTTTTGGAGGGATTCTTTTAAGGTTAATTTCAAACAAAACTTATATCCTGTAAGATGACAACTTAGTATGTGATTTTAGGGTAACTGATACAGATGCACTTCATCAAGATTAAAAGTTAAAAATAACTTACCTACGTTTAGTAAAACAGTGTATAAAAGTACAATTTCAGATGAGTACACTGTGTGAGCCATGCTCTTTTTCTTTGCAATTTGTGCAACCGGAACATGTTGTCTCTTCGGATCACATTACCTTGTCCTCCAGAAGTGCTCTTTACTTTAAACTGGCATTATAACAATTACTATTTTGTTATAAATTGATTTAAATAAAGAAAATTCCACCAAAGAATGTACGCTAACAAAATAAGTCTACCTAAACGCATCTACCACTCTACCTTATACAGGCTGAAATGGAATTGTTACCTTGTTTGTACCATCATATCCATCTGAATCTGTCTCAAACCCTTCCTATTCCATCCTTTCACCATGACATCAAGGTGTGCCCCACTTGCTCTGCAGTAGCCATTTACAATGAGAACATCACTTTATTTCTTGCAGCCCAGCCTAAGTCTACCATCATGTTTCTGTAGCTGAATCTAAGATTAATCGCATCAAACAAGCCTATTTCAGTAACTGACAGTGCTTGTCACTACGAACTCGCCACAAAGGTTTAGCTTTGATGAGAAAATACTCTGCATGTCAAGATGGCAGCACTGACCAAAGTACAAACACAGCCGTGCAAGAATTATAACTAATTGCTCAAATATTTACTGAAGTTTGTGTTGAGAGTGTATGACTTCGAACATATTGCATGACATTACCATTATATATGTGGTTGATCCTGATGGAGAATGTTTTTATCTTAACGACTAAAACTGAGAAGCTGAAATTGCATAAATATATAATTAATAAATGTGCTCTGTTTCCACAACACATGCATGCTCTTTGCTGTTACTTTCCACTCCGGTAACATTCAGCATTTTTGTGCCAATTGTTCTTGTAAACCAAGTAAATGTACTGTGATGTTCATTAACCTTCTTCAAATAAGCCTCTTCACACATATCAGACATCTTATTGTCATGTCCTATTCATTGTAATTATTGTACACCTTTACTATTTATATTATACAGTACACTAATACACATAAAAGCACTTTGTCAGCATCATGGTGAAGCTCCATGATGAGGGAGCTCCCGCTATCTTGTTTATTCAGAGGCACTTATGCTAATTTGAATGAGGACCTGCTTATGCTGCACATTTTTTCTAATAACTGAGGGGTGAAATCCAATAAATAACACATAAAATATAAAGGTTTATATGAGAAAATTAATTGAAAATAAAAAGCAACAGTCACGCTAAACATGAGTCATTTTTATTTAGCTAAGTGAGTTACCAAGAGGAGAAAACTGTCACACCCTTGCAATTGATGTTTTGCCGTTTGGAGGGGAAAGCTCAGTCATGTTGATGTAGCGAGGTGATGGCGGGGTTCTCCCAACAGTGGGAAAAAACAGAGTTTTTGTGGACAGACAGTCAGATTAAGCCTAGGTACAGTTCGAGTACGTCATCATCAGAGCAAAGACAGTCACCAGCAGGGCCAGTTGGAGGTGCTGCCAGTTCTACCAGAGCATCAGGTTTCTCCTCAAACAAATGCACTTTAAATGACAGAATTATGAGAGGGGAGAAAAGAAAAACATATGTAACAAAAATGTGCAAGTTGGGGGTCACCAGCCTGCTACATAGTTATAACCTTCTGGAACACAAAAACTGATGCAAGAAAAAAAAAAAGGAAATAGGTAGAAGGAGGATACATCTTATGATTGGCATGATTGTGGCTGTTTCCCAATTATTCCGTCCCACCTGTCAATCATCCACAGCCTCTGTCTGGAATGATGAGACGGCTGAATACAGATTCAAGTACAACATTAATTTATCTATATTTAATGCTCTTCAGGACCTGACGAAGCTCAGATATATCCCAAACATTTGAGCCATGAAAAAAATGACAAAGAAGCTCTGAAATTTTCTGACTACGCTCGTTAATCAGTTAGTTGCTTATAAACTAAATCAAAGAAAAAGAAAAAAGAACATAGTTAGAGAGTTAAGGGTATTGGCAGAGGCTGTTAAGAAAGGACTGAAAGTGCTTTAAAGACTGCTTTAAAGTGGGTTACGTAGTTTTTTTTTCTTTCTTGTGAGACAGGAACAAAGGGTTTGATGCACCAGTCAGCAAATACAGATGAACATGATAATAGGTGGACTCATAAGTGTTCAAATACATTGTCATCTTCAGCAGACAGATTGTGAGAGCCTTTCCTCCTTGTGGTTAGGCAAATTTGATTTAAGGTCCAATATCATTAGTGTTGCAGTTCTAGCAGAGAGCTTGCTTGAAGGTTACTGTTTATTTCTACTGCGCTCCTAGTAGGAGAGATAAAACACAGAGATAATCAGTGGATGGAACAAAAGAGAGAAACAATCATACAGCAGCTTGAAATGCTACACTGCACATTAAATACATTTAGTGAAGTCAACTCATTTAAAAGATACTCTTGTAGATAATGAAGCTGGGATTATTCAACGGTACAGCAAGGAATTCTGGGAAACTATAAAGATGTGCCATCCTTGCTTACACCTAACATGCAAGTTTTGACTCTTAATAAACATCAGGAAGACTTTTGATTTCTTTACTATGTCAGACAAGATGATATATTCACAAAACCACTCAATATGTTCAGTTATGAATGTATCAAATGACTCTAATTAACCTCTCATTTTTACATTAATAAATACATTGTAAAGACTTTAAAGTTCCAATTTGCAATATAATTTTTTACTAATTAAGAATGAGCAACTTAAACAACTTATATCCAAATACTGTACAGTTCTCCCAGTCCTCACCATTGTGCTGTAATACTACAAGCTCTACGGTGAAGTTTTTTTTGTGTGTATTCTTTTTTGCGTTTTTTTTCCCCCCCTCCCCCAAGCCATCATAATTTAGATTAGTGGTGGGAAACCCTGGTCCTTGAAGGCCACAGTCCTCCGAGCTTCAGAAGTTTCATTGCTGTGTTGAAGCAGGAAAGCATAAAATTATATGCATTGCAGCCCTCAAGGTCCAGGGTACCATCACCCTGGTTAGGAGGTGCCACTCCTATGCCACTAGATGTCACAAAATCTCACACTTTTTGTTTACATCACAAATTAAACTGGAAATGGTTCATTGACAAAGTTTAATTTTTGTAAACTGCTTGATTAAGAAGTTGGTTAAGTGTAAAAAAAAATAAAAAAAATAAAAAAGCCTCCATATTGACATGTTATATGTGCCATATGCCAATGTAGGATGCAATGCATAAGATACATTAGAGAATTGACTAAATATCAACAACCTGTTAAATGTAAGGTCTTTAGAAATGCAAGCATACTTGTAAGTCACCACATTAAAGTCCCTGACAGGCAAAGTGCAGAAAAATTGCTACTCTTGTTTCTGTGAAATATTACACTGGGAAATTCTGGTTCCTGGCATTCATCTGGATGTTGCTTGGACACGTACCAGCCACCTAACTAAGCACACCCCTTCCATGGGAACAGCACCAGCTTCTCCCCGACAAGAGAGTTTTAGGGACACGGCCTACCCTAAGGCTATGACATGGCTTCCAAAGTCCAAATAGCTTTCTAGATGCGTTGGAAGAGGCCTAATGCATGAAGACTCTAACCTGCAACCCAGAGGACCCAAAGGTCTTCTGTCAACATCCTGGTGTAAGACACCGCAGGACACCCTAATGCCGTTTTCGTGGCACAAGGAAGCCTGCATTTCATTAGGAAATATGTATAAACATTTTCCAGGGTTATGTTTTGTTTAGTTTTGCCTGAACCTTTACAAATTGCCTTATTGCAAAGTTTGGCTTTTCATGTTTTGTGGAAAGCGTTGGTTCCCATAGCAAAATGTCACATGATGTTCTGTACTTGGGCACAAAGCACCATAATCAGTCCTGCAAAGTTTAAACAAACAAAAAAAAAAAAAAAAAGGTTAATTA
The DNA here is from genome assembly GCF_933228915.1 of Telmatherina bonti. Taxonomy (NCBI): domain Eukaryota; kingdom Metazoa; phylum Chordata; class Actinopteri; order Atheriniformes; family Telmatherinidae; genus Telmatherina; species Telmatherina bonti. The sequence continues at coordinate 17,061,984 of NC_136618.1, forward strand.
TTTACAGAATAATAGACTGGAAAAGTATTTAACCCTCATGAACCCCTCTCTTTAAGATAAGGCTTCCTAGTTGAAAATCAGTCATTTGATTTCCATGTCTTGTTGCTGGGTAGATTTATAGTACATGTACATTTCCAATGTAGCATATAGTAAAAACAGATCAATTACTAAAGATACCCAGAGATGTTTCTATTTAGTTTCAATATCAGTACAGCAAGCAACAGTATGCTCAGTAAGAAAAACAGAGAAAATGAGTTTAGAGGTCCCAAGGAATGCACTAACCAAATATTCAGCTATGTTTACACTGGCATGAGACTGCAGTCACTACACTGGCTTGTAAGTCTCAGTGCATGATAAGAGAATGCAGGAGTATTCAACAAAGTCTGAGTCTTCACAAGGCCCCAGCAATGTCAACTACTCAGATATGTTGAAGAAAAAGAGGGGAAGGCTGTGAGTTATCAAAAATAAATAGGTCCATGTAACAATAATTTCTTTTTTTTTTTAAGTAATAACAAAAATCAGACAATTTAAAATAACCAAGGGAGCTCTGTGGGTGGATACTGAATGGTGGACTCTTTCCACAATAAGTGGAACAGTGTCCTCTTTGAGGGTTTCCATATCAGTTCTCTGGGAAAACCACTGAGACCCAGGCCCCAAGAGTAACTCTATCCCCTGTAAGCCCCTCGCAGAACTCAGTCTATAGAAGACATGGAGGTCAAACCAGTTTAAATGACTAGGTTTGAACTGTAACCTTCGATGTTCAGTTACCCTGAATGATGTAATAACAGCCTTTCTGGTGCAAAAATCACCATAAAAACACTAGCACATTTCACCAGCAACAAAATGTTACCAGTACAGAAAGGTTTATTGTAGTTAACCAAGAAGAAAGAAGGCATAACTCTGTAATTGTCCCATTAGTTATACTAATGAAATCCTGTTGTCGCATTTAAATGCAAAGTTAACTTTACAAAAGAAAAAAAAAATTGGGAATGCTGTATTCTGTAGGTTGCTGTTCTGGTTTGACACTCCTCAGGTTGGGGAAGGGCAGGCCAAACAAAGACAACAATTAACCTTGTCAGGAAAAGGAGGATGAGGCCTCAACCAATCCAATTCTGTCATGTAGGAGGTCGGGGCTACAAAGCCAGCACGATGCAAAGCCTGCACAGCACAGGATGAAACTGGCTTTATTCCGGCAGGTTGTTTTCAGAAGCCTGAAAACACTGACTTGAAATATTTATGAGAATGTAACCCAGTGCATATTAACAAGGTCAGCAACATCAACAGTGCACCAGTAATTTAGGAATGGGAGAAAAAAAGGGAGCAAGTCATTTGGGTTTTTCTAGATGACATTAGCATTTTGGTGTATCTAAAAGGGATCCAGTGGAATTGTATCAGTGGAGCAAGGGTGTGCTCTTTGGCTCCTGTTTCTCCATAGCATCCCATTGAGTATTTTTCTCCTCAGGCTAACATTTGCTGTACAACACAGCAATATATTCTGGCTCCCCTGATGGGGGGCAAATGTTCAAAAGCAAAATGTGCAAAGGTAAAATTTAACATGCATTTCTCTCATGCATTTTGCTGGGAAACATTTTTCAAAAAAATCTACCTCTGCCGACTGTGCCGAGGCACACCACAGCCAGTTTGTATGCTGAGGGCTTATGTTGTTAAAGGCTAATAAAGCATGAGGAGCCTGTGGAGAGCAGGGAGGCTCGGTGTTCAAAGGCAGATCAGAGCTCACATCTGCCTTTGTCTGAAAGAGGGAATGCCAAGAATGTGGCCTATTTCAGGAAACCCCAGATCCATCCAACTCCACTTGGGAATCACATAGCAATTTTAACACTATAGGATAGCTGATGAGGACTGAGTGTTTCCTGAAACTGCTTATGACTAACGGTGGCAAGTCAATCTGGTGACAGGCCTTAGGGAACTTGCATTTACCACAGCTGCTATTGATGCAGGCACAATGTTACAATTTTGGAGCAGGTGGAACAAGATCAGCTGAGTACAGTCTGACTTGCAGCAGTGACTCAGAGAAAGTTAGCTTCCATTTGAACAAAAGAGCAACTAAACTGAACTCTGTAATACAAAGTACTTACAACAGACCTCTTTGTATTTGTATTTATATTTATCTCACCTTCCTCAGAGCCTCCTCCTCTTCCTGACGTTTCTCATAATGTGCAAAGTCATCAAAGATTGAGGTGGTATGCTTGTAAGTGGCGATAACTTTAAGCACTTGTTTGGCCTTCTCCAGAGGCACTTCCTGAGTGTCCCTGGAGTTGGTGACTGGCTTGTTGTCATTGTTCTCCAGCCGGATGTGACGCAGCTGGTTGTTGGGCACGTCTTTGATGAAAATCCACTTCACCTCAAACTTGCCCTTCCATTTGTCCTGAGACCAGACGCCCGCATAGGCATTGTAGTCCACTGGTGAGCGCATCTCGGCCACACCACAGAAGTGCCCACTGCCATTGACACTAAACAAGAGGTACAAGGGACCCTTGTTGCCCATTGAGCGGTAAGCACTATCCAGGCGCTTGTTGCCATGTTCTGTACTGCACCAGATAGAGTACTTGATTGAGCGGTGGATGTCATCTTCTGAATAGCTCTTGATAATGAAAACACGTCCATTTTTCAAGTTCCAGTCAAAGTCTTTGGGGTTGTAGTTGTTGAGGGCACGGAGTTTCTCCAGCACAGGGTGCACTTCTCCAGAGCAAGGGGAGGCACTCAGTGGGACACCGCCAACCAGACCAAAGCCATCACCCCTGTTCCTGGGAGCTATCCAGCGGTTGGGGGGTGGGCCAGGCTGTGGAGGTTGTTGCTGATGAAGGGGTTGTGGGGGACCAGGTTGGGAAGAAAGGTGCAGGTGTGGATGGCCAGGCAGAGGCTGGGGGTGTTGGGGGGACTGGAGAGACTGGATTTGGAAGGGCTGGTGTTGATGCTGGGGTTGGTGTGGAGGCTGATGGGATAAGGGGTTCTGCAGTAAGGGCTGGGGCTGAGCTAAGAGAGGCTGCTGCACCAAAGGTTGAGGGGGTATCATAGTTTGAGCTAATTGGGGCTTGTTCAGAGAACCCTTATCGTCCCAAGTACCAATGTTCATATTGTGCTTTATGGGGGGTGGGGGGATGGCAATACCTCCTCCCATCCCCATGTTGGCTTTGGGTTTGACCTTGGGCTGAGGCTTGGCCGGCTTCTTGGCAATGGCTGCCCACGAGGCAGGTTTAGGTGCGGACGAGCTGACAGATGGAGGAAGATTATTTGCTGCCATACTGCTCATACCTGCTGTACCACCTAAGGGTGAACCAACGGTTTTGGTGACTGCTGCCACCATGTCTGCACCCAGTTTTAGCCCCGTCATACCCTGCTCAATGCTACTCAGCACCGGAACCTTACTGAGCTGGGTGTCACTTCCAAAGCCTGCCTGTCCATCTGCAATGGCACGACTCAGCGAGCTGGGGGCGTAGCCATAACTGTTACTGTACACTGAGCTCTGCGTTGACTGACCCTGAGAGACACTGGTGCCCCAGGTAGAAAAGTCTGCATTACCAGGAAAGAAGTTAAAGCCATGCTGGCCAAGGAAGGGAGGGGTGTTTCCTAGGGCACCTGGCTGGCTGAAAACACCATCAGGGATAAAGTGCGGCTCGCCATTGCTCATCTGTCCATAGGTAGTTAGGTAGGGCATAGGTGGGTCTCCACCTGTGGACCAGGCAGCTTCTCCCAGAGAATAAGGGAAACCAATGGATGGAGCATAGTAGCTGGGCATGTAGGGATCAGACATTGGTGGATAGCTGTTACTCTGTATGGCAAAGAAACAAATGAAATACATTTTACAAAATAGAAACAGACATTATATGACATTTTTAAAAATCCAACAGGCAAACTGAAGAGACTAAATTAATCTGCTACCCCTAACATAAAAACTGTCCTGACACAATTGCTACATAAATACCTAAATAGCCTATAGCAACCACATGTAAAGTAAAAAGAAAAAATGTCATATTTTCAATAACATTTCCATGTTTTTTCAACCACTAGTACAAAGTGCTGGAACCATTGATCTGCAACTAATAGTGTCATAAAATGAGCATATGAAGATGATTTAAATCATAAATCCCTCTTATTTGTAAAGCACTTTATTGTCAAATCAAATAATGACTGTAACAATCTCAATTAAAAGCTGAAATACGAAGTAACACAGTCAGTCAGAAGAGATCAAATTTATATATTTACAATACATTACCTGATTTGTCTGGCCGCTTAGGTAAGGCTCAAAATCATCATCATTCACACCATCTTTTTGATGCATTGATCCGTTTTGCACTAAATATGGAAAAAAAGAGAACAGATTAAATAAATAAGTGATGATATGTGAAGGGTGTAAATGCCAAATATTTTGCAGTTAAGATGTCAAATGTTTACACTTTGATCATACAGTATGTATGTGATGTGTCAACAATGCTCCAGTTTGGGGTAAAATTTTAAAACACCATCTGTATCTGAAGGTACTTTGACAGCATATTAGCTTATATCAAAAACAGCCTACAGCGCTACGCTCGTGATGACTTGTACACCATTTACAAATCACAGTCAAAGCCTTACCTTTATTTCCTTGTCCTTTAGGTCTCTAAAATAGCGGACGGGAAAGAGAGGTGAGACTGTTATCTGATCGCAACAGGAAACAAGAAACACACCAACAGAGCAGGCTGTATCATGCACGGATAAATACCACAGTCGTGTAACCCTCAGCCCGGATGTTAACATTTACAGGTAGCTTCGTCGTATTAACCGGATGTCAAACGTTTTGACATCCAGTAAACGGTGCCGCATTGGCAGCCGGCTACAGCCGGAGTTGGTCGGCCTACGTTTCAGCTAATAGCTATCATATATCAAAGACTTTGTAACCTGTTTGATTTGACATGCCAAACCAGATCAAACTGTTGTCTGCAAAGTTTCATCTCGCTGCAAATCTGGCATATAGAACCGTTCAGATCTTTGTACACGAACCTGATCGACTGTGGTCGCAGACATCCTCCAGGAACCGAAACTGATCGTTGTTTGTGAGACTGTCCACGGCTTCCCCCCGGCTGTCTCCGTCTCTGCACTTCTGCGCTTTCCTGGCTCGTCTCTGCTTGTCCAGTCCCTCTCTAAACGTTACAAGGCGGCGTTTTCCTGCCGTTCTCAGACCTGACGACGACTTTCCTCTTCTGGCTGCTGCAGACGAAGACTTTGTGTCCGCGGTGAAGGCGTCAATTATTGCGTCCGTTCCTGCCACAAAACGGCTTTTTAACAGTCAGTGTGAAACTGTCTAATGCCCTACTGGAATATCCCTTACCATATTCCACAATGGCGGATAGGCTTTTTACTCCTGCTTCCGTTCCGTTCTGCTGCTCGGTGACCTTCCGCCTATGACGCTCTGAGTCATGTTACAATCTGACACCGCACATGACAGTCACAAACACACTACAAGTTCTCGGCTACTTAATTATATTAACTATATAATGATGTTCTAGCCGCTAAACTAGCCAGATCCCACGTTATCTGACGGCGAAATAACAGATGACATGGAGAGCTTCTTAGCTTAGCAACCGGCTGCCAACCAACCCGATGAACAGACGCCTGAATCACCATGTAGATACTGTAGCCTAAAATAACATACAAAATGAAGTCCTGGGCGGATTGTAGGACATACCCCTGGGAATAGACATGCAGCTGGTCAGCATCTCTGTTACAGAGAAATACACCCCACCACCAGACTGATATTCTATTTGTTGTCATTTTATTTTACATGCATCTTTCAGCCAATTATCATGCATCTCAATTATTTTTTTTAGTATAAGTTTAAATATATTTTTGTTTCATTTTTGTCATTTTGCTTTCATATACCATTTTTTAATATATTTTGTGAATGTTTAATGTGTCGTAGTAGCTATTATCATTTAGCTGTTGTCACTGCTTCTCCGTGCAGTCTTATCTTTATTCTGAGTCAGCTTTTTTATTTTAGCTCAATGTTTATTTATTTATTTATGCTAAAAAAAAAAAAAAAAACGTTTTAAAAGCAATGTTTAGAAGTAATAGGATAGCCAACTCATACTGACTCATGGTTTTGCAATGTTAATTCAAAATATTTTCCATTTTTTTCTTCTTATATATTCATGTGAAATTTTACCAATACCTGATCATTGCTAACGTTTGATTTTACAGTAGCCTACCTTTTGAGTAGCCTATAACATTTTAACAGTGTTATATTAACTGGTTACAAGTAAATGAGGTTATCAGATTTTAAAAAAAAAAAAAAGAAAGAAAGAAAGAAACAACAACAGCAGCAACCTCCACCCACTGTGATCAATGTGGTTGGTGGATTTAACACCAGATTTCATTAGAGTAGCTAATTAATATAATTAATGTGCTTATTATATTTGGTTTGGTTTCTTTTTCATTGCAGTGGTGAAAGAAGTCTGTTACCACAAGCGTTTGATTTATCCATTTCCTCTTTTATTTAATTGCATGATTACTGATATCCATGGATTTGTCTGGTGGCTGTTGTGGCATGTGTTTTGCAGATTATGTGAGACCATTAATATAATAAAGATTAAACTATGACGTAGCATTAAACATTGGCTTTAGCTCTATCACAGCAATGCAACAACATGGAAATATTTTGTATAAATGTATGCATCATTGACCATATATCTATTTTGCACTTGTTGAATAAAATGAATATGCCAGTCCTTTAATATGTAACAAACAAACGTTTATAATATCTGAACAAAAATTACAATTTTAGACTTGCTTTAGCAGATTTTTTTCCACTGCAGCATAAATGTGAAACGTGAACAAGTGTAGGTTTACTCTTTACAACCTACTCCTACTTCCCACGACTTGTCCAACATTGTGTGAATCACATTTGTGCTCCCTAACGAGAGCTACTACCGCCTGTCTCGCGATATTTCCTCTGTAGTCACGGAACAGTATGGCAGCCGTCTCGTTGAGGTCCTGCCGCAGAGGACTTTCACACATATTAAGTAATGGAGGGCTCGCAGCTTTGTCTTCAAAGCCACTGGGAGGTTTGTTGAAGTTTTTGCTTTCGTTTAATGCATTTGGCAACGTCGGACTAATATTTAAATGTATTAAAACGCTCAGTGGGGGGTGTGGCGATTCCGCCGTCCTAAAAATTTAGGGCATGTGAAGTGTGCAATGTTTTGTACTGGTGACAGATTTTGCGCCATCTCTTTATGTTCTTGTGGCATTGGGAAATGCTTTGATGTTAATTTACTTCACTTTGGTGTGTTAATGTGCAGAATTGCTGGCATGTTTAAAGGATATGATAATCATGTCCACGCTGCGTCTGAATTATCCATGTTCAGATCTCCATTGTGCGCCAATAAGCTTATCCAATACAATACAGTTAATTAATAGTACACGAATTAATAGTATTCACTTTAAAGCACTTTTTCCATATATATCTATTATGCTTTACATTTACCGAATAACACCATGTACTATATTGTTTTGAACAGGAGACAGGAGGCACAAATCTACAGTTCAATATGCTTCACGACCAGACCTTCCAAAGCTGGCCTATAGAAGAGTGAAAGGGAAAAGCCCAGGTGTGGTCTTCCTGCCAGGGTATGGCTCCAACATGAGTGGACAGAAAGCTGAGGCTCTAGAAGAGTTCTGTAGGTCATTAGGGCACTCATACCTCAGGTAAGTAATGCACATCATAAAACAGGGAGCAATGAAAACTAAATGGATCGGATTGAATAGATTCAGATAAGTTTGCCCTTTCCTGAATAAGTGATACACTCCTTCACTGCCAAAAACAGTGCTCTATGTTAATATTAAAAGATCCATTCATAGCTATTTAGAAAACTCTCTTATTTAGTGTTGCTGATGTTTTTAGTTTTATTTAAATTAACAGGTCTGCACTTTTTCCTATTTCCAGTTTATAATATGGCTACATGTAATCTCCACTGAAAACTGAAAATATGGTTCTTAAAATGGGAAAACTAATGGCAGAAAGAGTACTTCACTTTCATAAAATAAAGGATAATCTGACAGCACAGCATAGCACAGGATAATCTCTCACTATCACTATTGATATGATCTGTTGTTTTTGCCGCCTCTTGCCTTTTAAATAGTGTTTAGAGCTCATTTATTATGTGTTCCAGTACTGTTTTGGCACAGATACAATGGGCAAACAGAAAATGTTTTGGTCTTTGGTCGATTTTCTTTAACAAGATATCCTAAAATAAAGTAATAACTAAAATAAAAACACTAAAATTTGTGTGAGCAGAAACCTCATAAATTTTTGTCTAAAATTAGATTTGTGCTTGTATTAAATATGTAGCCTTATTTCTCTCATGCTTCTCATATATTTTTAACAGTCATTTTTGGGGTGGATGAATGTGTTGTCATTGTTTCGGAGCACTTGAGGCTTAATCCCGAATTTAGGGTATAACAATGAACAGTAATTAAAACTCTGTTTCCAATTATTTGTAATTAAACAGAATTTAGTGCATCACAGAAAGTACGAAGAACTTCAGTAGTTGAATATAGGTAAATAAATATAGGTAAAAGTTATGCTAAAAAATACACAGCTGAAGCATTTCAGTAACTCAGTATGACCAATGATTTAGGTATTTTAGTTTATTGTTGATGGCGAGACATCGGACTTTGAGGTCTTGCCCCTCCTACATACTTTGAGTGATATAAAGGATTAGCACAACTTTTAATCACACATGCCTCCTGAGCATCCTGACCAATCCTGGTGTCAGTTGGATATAGGGCTGCAATGATTACTCGGGTAACTCCAGTAACGTGGGTAAAAAAAATTGATCGAGGTAAATTATTTGCCTTGAGGCTCCATTTGATTAATATCACGTGGCGATATATTTTAACTTGTGCATCATCGCGGCATTCTCAGAGCACTGCGCTGTTCGGAGGGACTACATCACTGTTTCAGTAAACATATAAAATCTTTAAACATTTATAAAATATATGAAAACAGAATCTGTCGTCTACGGTTTGTCTGTATGATTGTTTCACCCGGACTGTTGACGGACATTTCAAACAGCAGCGGCGAGCGGTTTGCTTTCTGTCTGAAGATTCTTGTTGCTTTGGTCTCTAATGGCAGAGAATGAAGAAGAGGGGAGAAAAAGACCGAAAAAGTCGCAAGTGTGGGACAATTTCACACTGAAAAGAGCAGAAAACGTAGTGCAGTGTGTGTGCTGTAAAGCAGGTCTCACATACAATCACAGCACGTCGTCTATGTTGCAGCACCTGAAATGAAAACACCCCCACTTCACCACTCCAGGTGGAGATTCAGATTTCTGATTTATATCAACAACAGCAGCAACTGTGAAAATGTACAGTATTATAGCCCATGATATTAGTCAGCAGTGACGAGGTATGGCAAGGTGTCAGCTGCTAACGCACGTTAACAGTCTTGCAATCCATCCCTCATCTGTCTCTCCTGCACACACACAGAGTCAAAGCGCATGTTTTAGGCAGCGTGTGACGGCAGGCGTTGCCTCTGTTCCTGCAGCAAACTTTTATTCCATATTAAACAGACACACTTTTAACAGGCGTGTCGTCCACGAAGACATAGGTTAGTTCTTAGATACTTTGGACATGTTTATAAGTCAGTCCTTCTTTCTACGTGAATTCTTTTTTTAAATCTTTTAAAAGCAGAAATTTGCGACCGGGTGAGAATTTTTTCTCCACACATTAAGTGCGTGCACAAACACGTTGGCTGCACCAAATCCTCATGCATTAGGTAGTAACACCACATGCAACAGCTTCACAAATATAAATTTATAGATTTACTTTGGTTGAGTTTCTAGTATTTGTTTTACAAATTATAATAAAAAAATATAATCGTTAGAGTACTCGATTACTTGTAAAAATAATCGACAGAGTACCTGATTCCAAACGTACTCTATAGATGCACTCTAGTTGGATAAAAGCCCTAGGACAAGTTCGTTCAAATGCGAGGTGAATAAAATGCCAAAATGGCAATTTTGGCCTAAAATGGACTTCCTGTGGACTTTTCACCATGACCTGAAGTGGCTTTTTTGTTTGTCCTTTTATGTAGAACATGTGTATTAATTTTCATGAAGACTGATGACATACAATAAAAAATAGCACTAAAAATAGGTGGTGCTCTCGTTCAGTTTTGCCTGAATCATCCCGAGCACCCCAAAATATGACATTTTTCACATTCTAAAAACAAGATGGATAAAAGGTCACATTTGGCAGAGTAACATGCCGTTGTTTGGTAATTTCCTTGACGGTCGACTTCCCAGATTATAGTCAATCTTCCTTTCTCTCTGGAACATCTCTATCCCTTCACTCAGACCAGGGGGTAGGCAGGCAGAATTTGGTGAGTTTTTGAGCATGTTCAGGCCCCAAAAATGCAATCCATTTGCGCAGAGAATAAGAACAAAAAACGCTTTCATTTCAATAGGCCTTCGCACCGCCTTCAGTGCTCGGGTCTAATAATACAACTAGCAACAGCCGAAAGCTAGTGCAACAATCACGGACTGTTTCCATGACCAAATTTTTTAAACATGCAAGTGCAATAAAAGAACTGAGCTTTAGCTTCTGCTGCAAATGACTCCAAGCATCTGCAGCAGAACATTTTCGGTGAAACTCATCTATGTAAAGACAAAAATATATAACAAGATTAAATAACTCTCACCATCTCTGAGCCCACATTAGTTTGAAAAGGACAAAAGTTATAAAGTCTTTGTAGTGGTGTGTTGACATATAAACATCTAATGAATCTGTCTGTAATTTCAGAAAAACATTGCTAAACTACATTTGGTGCACATTACAGTTGTGCAGCATGGCTTGTAATAAAATAACTTGGGTGCTGAACTGATCTGCCTGTAGTCCATACCAGTTAGCCACCGAAAACCTTTGGCACATAATGAACAAAGAATATGACAAAAGAAGCTATGAGCTGATGAGCAGCTGAAATCCTATATCCAGCACCAATGGAAAAACATGTTCCTGCTGCACTTGGGATCAGCTCCCAGAGAGTTCTTATAGAAAGGGGGATGTTTTGTAAAGCATGCTTTCTGCATCATTTGCAAATTAACATTGGATCTGTTGCTGTGAATTTATCTGTAAAACAGGTTCAAGGATCTACAAATCCTTACTTACTTTCCTGAATGTTGTTGGATTTAACATTGTATACTGAAAAAAAAAAACTTGGTCTGCCATTGTTTTACCTTCTGACATTTATGAGTATTCACTGTTCTATTTATGTTTTCCCAGGTTTGATTACACAGGCCATGGGGCGTCAGAAGGGGTGTTAGCAGAAGGAACTATTGGTACTTGGAAGAAAGACGTCCTCTTTGTGTTGGATGAATTAGCAGAAGGGCCACAGGTAAATATCTCTTGACTGCACACTCCTTTCCAAATTACTTGTTTTCATTAAAGTTAGTAAACTTTGCTCTGTAAGGATGGAAATTTGGTTTCTTTTTAGAAAAGGTTTTTATTTTTTGTCTTCTGCAAACATGAACTTAATCTTAGACTTTCATGTTTTAAGGAACATGCATTATCTTAGCTTCTCATTTGAATGAAAACTTAAAACTGTATGCATTTATATTAGAAAGCTGATCTAAACAGGATCCCCGCATATACACATAAGTACATATAGGAACACTCTGTGAATAATGTATCTGAAAATGTTTTTTCATCTAAAATTCTTGAACATTTTAACTACTAATCTTCCTTAAGAATCTGCTTACAAGTGTGTCTGCTGGACCCCCAATTTCAACCCAGATGTTCCCCATCTCTGTGTAGTAAAGATACCAAAAAAAACATTCATGACCAAGTTCAGCTTGTACATGGTTCTGTATACTGGGATTACAATGTCCAAATAAAATAATAATTTTTTAAAAATCCAGAAAAAGGAAGATTGGGGAGGAGAAATTTAACAATTCAATTAAACCTGAATGTTTTGATCAGTTTTCACTTTACATAAACAGGGATGGACCATATAGATGTGTAAAACTGTTCAAATGTAAACTTCACTTTGCACAAAAATGACAATGACTCCACGTAAATGGTTTAATTTTACATAAAAAAAAGAACAGTCAAAGGTTTTATTGAGTAAAGAATACATTTAAGGTTAAAAAAAAAACTCTTTTAAATTTCTGGTCACTGTTCAATCACGTCACCTTTGTCTCCAGAAGGTGGCGCCATGTTCCAATATGTGGATATAATTTCCATTACCACAATTCCTGCTTGTTTTTTCAGGGAGGTGGTGTATTTACTTGTCAATCATCATTTGCTGATTTATTTTACAGCTTTTTTTGTGGTGCTTCTGCTTTCTTTCAGATACTAGTGGGTTCCAGTATAGGCGGCTGGCTCATGCTATTGGCAGCCATTGCAAGACCAGAGAAGACTGCAGCATTAGTGGGCATCTCTACTGCTGCTGATCACCTTGTCACATCGTTCAACTCTCTTCCTCTGGAGGTAGAACCATAAAGTTTAATGACATTTATCAGTTTTGTTTCAGTTTTGCAGACATTTTGTTTTCTGAGTGACATGTCTTCATGTTTTTTTCCACAGACTCGCAAGGAATTTGAAGCCAAAGGGGAGTGGGCCGTGCCCAGCAAGCATGCAGACGATGGTATCTACAAGTTTAGCATGGACTTTCTGCGTGAGGCAGAAAATCACTGTGTACTTCAGAGTCCCATCCCCATCACCTGTCCTGTACGGCTTATCCATGGGCTCAAAGACGAGGACGTTCCCTGGCACATCTCCATGCAGGTGGCAGAACGCGTCCTCAGCCCTGATGTAGATATCATCCTCAGGCGACACGGCCAGCACCGCATGTCAGAAAAGGATGACATCAAGCTTATGGTCTACACTATTGACGATCTCATAGACAAGTTGACCACTATGGTCTGAGTGAAGGGATAGAGATGTTCCAGAGAGAAAGGAAGATTGACTATAATCTGGGAAGTCGACCGTCAAGGAAATTACCAAACAACGGCATGTTACTCTGCCAAATGTGACCTTTTATCCATCTTGTTTTTCCCTGTATTTCATCTGTCATCACTGTCATGTCGACATGCCGTCACAGTACAAACAATATTGAAAGGGGTTTAGCTTGTAGCTGCTCCCTACTATTTTCAGGTTGCATTTATACGTGCTTCAGGTTGTATGGAGTGTTACATTGGTCAGCCATGATGAGGTCTGCCATTGCTGCTGTCTCTACCATTGTTCTTACTGTTTGGCTGTTTTCCCTCTACCTGTAAGTAGATACACAGTTTTCCTGTGCCTTTTTAATCACTTTTCTCCCATTTTGGCCAATAAAACCTCTGCACATTAGAGTGCAGGTCTGCAAGTCTGTGAAAGTGCACAAACACACTGGAAACACATACACTGCATATATCTACTTAAAGCTAAAGGTCCGACTGCGCTAAAGGTTCTGATGGCATCATTCAGCTGTGGTAGGTATAAAATTGTATCACAGAAACCTCCCAGTTAGATGTTAAAAGGTAAGATTAAAGGTTAAAATTAACTGACTTTAAACATTTTGCACATATTTTACCAGGATTCAAGATTAAAGATCTTCTTCATGTCATCCTCCCTAATCTTCACAGCCACGTAGCTGATTTGTCTCATAAGGGAGGATAACAGCAGTTTGGTGCTGTTAATACATTCAATGATGTGGTTTCAGTCACACAGGCAGATTATTAAAATTATTTGTGCAACGAATCATCCAGTTTCTACAAGTAATCAAAGTCAAAATATACATCCCACTTGGCGAGCTAGTGGAGTATTTTGATGGTATTCAGTAAAGTCAGGATTAACTTGACACGTTTGCATTTGTTAGTGGCTCTGCTTGAGTGGTAGTCTGGAACAGCGTGATACAGATATCTTGTTTGTAAATGGAAATACATTGTAGTGCTCCTCTTATTCCAGAATGACTAAGCAATCAATTTCAAATGGATGAATGAAGAAAGCAATTGCCTAATGCAGGCATTGGTAAAGGAGAAGAATATCTGAGTTGAAGCTAATGGAACAGTGAGTTGACCATACAGCGGACAAAACAGATCAGTGTTGCTTTGCTAAACTTAGATAATTGTGTGGGACTGCCTTACTAAACTAAATTTAAAAAATAAATCTCAACTTGAATCCCCATCTTTGATAAAACAAACAAAAAATAACTAAATAAGCCTGAGTTAATCAATAAAACAAACAATTACCTAGTTTTAGGTTAATAACAGAATCATGGTTCTATACAGTGCAACGTGATAATTTGCTGCTGTTCTGTACAAGCATCAGGTTTATTTTTGTTGGCTGAACATTGTGTTAATGGTATTCTAAACCTGCTGGCCTACAGTCATTGGGTGGTGCACAGAATGGAGCCAGTGGACTGTTGATTATTAACATGTAATTGTCCACAAGCTGCTCTATGCTCAATGGAGCAAATCAACCACTTATCTCAAAAGTCCTTTTAACAGCGTCAATGACCTTTAACTTATGGTTCGGCTCTGTAATCAATCATTTTTTTATGTCTGAACTAAAATGTCAACTTCTATCAGTGTGTTGTAATGCAACGGAAGAAATGGTGCAAAAAGGCTCGGCAGGTGCTCTTGTTTTACTACCGTCACGTGAAACTCGAGGAAAATTATCCTAATCTTGTTTCAAGAGTGAGGTTGTACATATCGGAACAATAAAAAGTCACATGGTCCTTAACAGGTCTTAAAATTGGGTCAATTCAACCTCGGATGAACAACAGCACATGACTTTTTATAGTGTTAAAACTTAAATCCAAATTCATAAATTGAGATGATAAGACTCCTCCAGTCCTGAAGAATCTGCAGTTCATCATTCAGCAGTGAGAAAGGTGATACTTGAGTGTGATACATTCGCAATAGTTATCAGTATTCCCAGAGGATATCCCTGTAAGTTAAAACTCAGACCACGAAAGTGCTCAGAGAAATTATAAAATAAACAAGAGACACACCAAAGACACCATAGGCTACAATGAGGAAGGCTATGACAGCCCCACCAGACTCTCAACAAGCATGTGTTGTTCTTTTGGTTTGGTTTGTTTGGAAGTTGCCAAAAGAAATAATATTCTGTCTCATTAGAACATGGCAGCACAGCTTAGTTTTACTAAACTTACATCCAAGCAAACTACAAAACTTCTGGAGTCTGACCTTCATATAGAAAGACCAAAGAGGGGCTGTTTGAGCATCATGCACAGCACCGCATATGGTGAAAAACTACAACATATCAGCACGAAACACAAACCATTTTCTGTTCACAGTGGTCGAGAACTGATCATTTGGATTTGTTTTACAGCCATAAGGCATTCTGTCCTTGAGACAGCCATGAACTCATTTGTATACCAATGTTTTCTAGAAACTGGCTGTGTCATTAATTGGAAGAACGATCCAAAATACAACAGCAAATCTAGAAGTGAAAAAGAATCAAGGTGTTGCAATGGCCTATAGTCAAAGTCCAGAGCTCATCCTGACTCAAATAGGTACTGTGATGATACTTTAGGAGCGCTGAGCATGCATGCTGGCAAATTTCAATAAACTGAAGCAAGATTGTAAAGAAAAGTGGAAAAAATCCTCCACAATGATGTGAGACACTGATAAAGTTATAGAGAAAATAAATACAAGTTATTGAGTTATAGCGTGTAGCTTACTTAGTGTTTCACACAAATTCAGCATTTTTATTGTGTATTTTTAATGTAATGACTTTTATAATAATGATTGTTTAATATTGAAATAATATGTTTTTACAATGTTTTATTTTGTAATTTTAAGGAACGTTTGTTAGGGGACAACAGATGGAAATTAGCCTATGGCTAGAATCTGGCTTGTTTACGTCTGCAAACTGTACATGACGTTCATTAACTCGCATTGTCCCTTTTAAATGAAATAAATTGAAATCGAATTGAAATAAATTATTCATATATTTATTTTGCCTAGTTTTTGTTAAGTAAAAGAACAATTTAATGTGACATCTTGCTTATTTGAGTTTTTATCAACTTGATTTGATTGACAAGGATGGGCTTTCTTTTTCACATGATTTTATGTTACTCCGGAATAAGTTGGTTTTGTTGCAGTTGCATTAAATGTGGTAGAATATTGTCCATCACAGTTCTCCTCAAAACTAATAGATGAGAAATGGTTCTTATTATTGAAACAATATGCCTATGCTGCCCAGAAACTAGACAAACTATCATTTCAGTGGATAAACTGACTGTTTAAAACTAATTTCTCAACTAAATTTAGTTCCACTGAATTGAGCAGACTGTAAGATAAGATGAGAGTGGGGGTTGCATTGGACACAGTGATATCCAATATTGGCCTGAGGACACAGTAAACAAATAGGATTGATTTGTCATGTGCCTCTGCTTGCTGAGGGTCACTCCATGCCGCACAGGGCTGAGCTTGCACCACACTGACCACCTTCCGGGAGAGGAATCACGTCGCATCCCGTGTTGAGCGTCTCTAGGGACCCCTCCTGGAGGAGCTGGCATATAAAATCAGTGACTCGCCCCACCCGGTCAAAGTAAGGTCCAGTCTGGCCCAACACGCTCGTGCAACGTTTTATGGATGCTTCAGCAGTTCAGCATCACCCTCAGACCTGCCCAGCTCAGCGGAATTAACACAGAGGCACGAAACCACTCTGACTGCCCTCTCCTTTGCAGTAAGTGTGCTTTCTTTCTTTCTTTTTTTTTCCTTTTTTTTAAGTGCGCATCATACTTGCGTTATTTATGTAAATGATGCAGTGTCGCAGGTGCTGCGTGTGCGTTTGTCAGCTGCGTTTTGGTTTGGAAAATGTTCCAACAAGCTGCGGCAAGCGGGGCAACGTGGTGCTGCGAATCTGGATGGCGGAATTTATTCAAATAGATTAAATTTAACTTGACAAACTGAGCCTTAGAGACACAAAGTAAAGATAACCAAGTGAGGAATTTACGCTGTGATTGTGCGTCACAGAGGACATACGCAATTTTAAACCGTTTTGCATGGTTAGCAAAGCCACACATAAACTGCCCAGTCTATAACAGGGTTTTGTGTTAAGATGTGAACTTTCTGTCTACATTTGATTATTTAATTTACGTCACTACCCACTGGAGGTCATATGAACCATCATCTCAGAGCATCACTGTTCTCACTGTGCCGGAAACAGGCACAGATTGTTTCCATGGCAATAAGAGGGCTTGTCCCTGCTTGGGACAGCCGCCAAGAGACCACACCCTTCTCTGCTGATGCTCTTCTGTGCACCTTCAAGACAAGAAAACCTGCTTTCTGGCTTTACATTGTATGTTTGGTTTATGTTCAAGATTTTTAGTGGAACAGTAGGGATAAAAATGCAACTAAATCAAAAGTTTTACAATAACATATATCCTGTAACACTATAGAAATGTGTTTAGCGGGGGCATATTTGTTAAAATAACCGTATGCAACCTCATTTGTGGCATTTATCCATTCAGGATTGCTATTCATTATAGTGCACTAGATTGTTGGGAGACCTGCCATGGCGAACAGAGGGCCCAGTTACGGACTGAGCCGGGAGGTGCAGGAGAAGATCGAGCAGAAATATGACCCTGACCTGGAGCAACGACTTGTGGACTGGATAGTTGCACAGTGTGGGGGAAACCTAGAGAAACCACAGCCGGGCAGGCAGAACTTCCAGAAATGGCTGATGGATGGAACGGTGAGTGGCTGCAGTGACCTGTTCTTTAAATATAGAAACTCCTTGAATTATTTAGGATGCTACATATTTGCTCTGTCATTCACTCAGAGCTAAAAAAAAAAAAAAAAAAAAAAAAAAAAAAAAAAGGTAAATATCAGGTGCCTGATTTAAACCTACTGAAATTAAATGGAGAAACATGTAATATTATGTATAAACGTACAAAATTCATCACCTTAAACAGGCATGGATAGTGGAGAAAAAGAGATTACATTACATTCTCTTACTTTCTTCTCCAAACAGACCCTTTGCATTGAGCTGTCTTGTCTTTGTACAAGACACAATAGCTGACCGATGCAACAAAAATCACTCAGAAAAATCCATCGTAGAAAAGACAGATGCATCAATTTCGGCCCAAGCATTTAACCAAACTGATAAGGGTGGAGTTCAGCGTGAGAGGAAGTTTTTTTGCTTTCATAGATTAATGCAGTGGGATAGGTAGAAATTAGCATCCAAAGATAATATACTCAATACAAATAAATATAAAGTATGACATTAAGGTGGAGTGTGGTCAGGTAAATATACTCAAGACAGATTTCCAACTGCTTTTGTCTCAGATTCTGTGCAGACTCATCAACAGCCTTTATCCAAGAGGGAAGGAACCCATCAAAAAGATCCCAGAAACCCAGATGGCCTTTAAACAAATGGAGAAGATCTCTCAATTCCTGCAGGCAGCAGAAGCGTATGGAGTAACAACCACAGACATCTTTCAAACTGTAGACCTCTGGGAAGGTAAAGAGGTCTCACAAACAATCTTCTTGTTTCCTCTGATTACTTCTGAGCCATGTGTGTTCTTCACATTTGTATTTTTTTAGAGCTACGTTTAACTATAAAATGTTCTAACTACAGGAAAAGACATGGCAGCAGTGCAAAGGACCCTGATGGCCCTTGGGAGTGTGGCCGTCACAAAGGATGATGGTCATTACAAAGGAGATCGAGACTGGTTCCACAGGTACAGAAGAAGCTCACATTTAAAAGAGAGCTTCATATCTCTACAACTGCATCTTGCATTCAATGTTTTATGCATGCTTCAGAATATAACCATCCTATTTTTATGTAGGAAAGCACAGGGATATCGACGAGAGTTTACTGAAGAGCAGCTTCGCCAAGGACAGAGTTTGATCGGCCTCCAGATGGGTAGCAACCGTGGGGCTTCCCAGTCTGGGATGACCGGCTATGGTATGCACCGTCAGATCATGTAAACCACTGACGAGCAAAAATGTCCTGCTTCCAGACTTTTTTTTTCTACTAATACCACAACTTCTACAGCCCTAAAACTCCCCTAAGCTTTGTAGCACCTGCCTTGTTAACCTCAAATTTCCTGGAATTGCTGCTTCTCCCAGACAGTGTTTTATCCACCACTTTAAAATATGATGTCAAGTATTAAATCTCCTTCTTCATGCTCTCTTACCCTTCCTCTCATCCCTTTTATAATGTGCTGTTTCCTCTTTGTGCTTCTTTTGTTTTTTCCATGTTCAAATAATTCCTTGATGTGGGTTCCAGTTAATTCTTAAATTGCTTTGAATTACAAACAACACAAGCCATCAATATTATGCAAATTAATATAATATTTTACAGATACTGTAAACCTTTGTTACAGCATGTTTAATGAATTCTTATTTATATAAACATATATTTACATTTTTGATCATTATAGTAGGTTTTGTTACTATTGTAATTATTTAGCCTCAAACCTAGCGGAGCCGAATAAGTGATGATGTCTGTGCGACCTTGTCTGAAAGCCTTGTTGCAGTATTTTCTGTTACCAAATCAACCTCACGTTGTGCCTGGTTATGGAACTTCGAGACCAGGTCCAGATATACTGGCCTCAAATTATGAATATGTGTCATTAAGTCTGAGCCATGCCCTTGTTATTTGTTTGGTAGGTCCCATATTTGTCCATACTGTGTCCAGCTTGTGTACACTGAACAAGTAAATGTGCAGTAGCCAATACATACTGTATGACAGTGAAGTGTCCATGTCTGGTGTCAGATAAACACATGAATGCTTGAATGTGCACTTTTATGTCCTATGTTTATATTTTTGAATATATTTATATCTGGAGGCTTGCAAAACAAAAAAATGATTGAAAAAATAAAGTATGAGAAAAGACATCACTGTGAATCTTATATGATACTCAAGTTGGAGTGTTGTGATATGATGGAAGGAGTGTATGTTGTGTGCTCTTTGTGGGGGGGCGTTGCTGGTGTTTCTTTATTCTTATCTCAGTTTAATGTTGCAGCTCCTCCCTTGCACCCATCCCTCTTGTCTCTCTTTACTGTACACAATCTAATAAACTGCCAGCAGTACAGCGTAATGACTTGGATGCTGGTTCCTGATTCAAGCCGGAGCAACAGCAAGCCTCCGCCTTGCTGGGTAATCTTTAGTAGGATATTAAATACCTGCCTATTCCAGCAATGCTGCTTTATAGTTATTCTTACATTTGTGGAGGATGTAGCTAAATGAAGAAAACCCCCTAAAGTCATTACAAGCATCTGAGGCACTTTGTATTCTTCATTTTGCTTTTTCTTCTTTTTTTTTTTAATATAATTTTTTTTGTTTCACCAAAAGCAGTGGGACTTGATTTGTGTTTCACATCTGGGCAAAGGCTTTTTTAGTCAGTGGAAATTTCAGAGATCAAATCTTACAATAAAAAAAAAAAAAACAGTAGTTACCATGTCTATATAAAGCCTTGGGAGGTTTTACTGAGATAAGAAGTATTCAGGCTTCTCCTGAAGTTAAATTGGATTTTGTCAGTGCACAACCTAAATCAACTGTCCAGTGAATGGGATCATATGTTCCTGATTGTTGGCTTTTAAAATTAAAATTAAATTAAAAAGCAAGCATGCTATTAGCATCCATTGACTAAACAGAGGTTATTAAAGCATGAACGTTAGAGCTGTAACTAATAAAGATTCGCATAAACAGGCCATGGGGTTTGTTATGTGTTCGTTTTTTGTGTTTTTAATAACTCAATAGAACAATGTTATATCCTGTCAAAAAGATGTCTAATTAAACGTATGATGCTTATTTTGCTTAAGGTTAATATCCTGTTTGCTTACACTTGTAAGAAGGCAGCTCATGTGAAACTATTTGCTGCTTTGCACCTCTGATCCTTGCACACTGTGAGTCTGAGCTTATTATTAGCCTCAGTTAGACAGGAAAAGCATCTAAAGGAGCACAGGTCATGCACATCTGATGGGGCAGAGTAAATATGTAAACCAAAAACACCGACCAATGAGAAGGCTTTGAAAGGCTTGAGGTGACTGTTGTCTTCAGCTCATATCCAGTTTCTGTTTTTGTTGGTTCATGTCACCCACTCTTCCAGTGCTGCATACTTTGAGTGAAACGTGTGGTATTTGGACAAACTGTGCACAAACCTGAACTTCTAAAAGTTTAGTTCGACAGGTACAATGATGCATATAAGGTTTAGGGTCACCCTGGTGCTCCTGATCTTGGCAGTCAGATGTGTTGCAGAGGAATTAATGCAAAGTAAAGGCTGTATTTGTGGATATCCTGGAATACCAGGGGATCCTGGCCATAATGGTACACCAGGCAGAGATGGCAGAGATGGACTCAGAGGAGAGAAAGGTGATCAAGGTAAGATTAGCAGAAAACTTTATGTTCTGTGGAATTCCATTCTGTTTAGATTTCTGCATGTTTAACTATAGTCTATGCAAATAACATTTTATCCATTACCGGTAATCATCCATGGAAAGGTGAAATTGGCCCAACTGGACCAGCAGGCAATAATGGCCACAAAGGAGACAAAGGAGAACCTGGTATGTATTTATAAAAAAACAAAAAAAACAAACCCAGTTCTAAAGACTGGGATCTCTGGCAGAATTATTTGGACATGTCAGTCTAGATTGTTGTAACATAATTTACAAAAGGAAAGGGAAGTTTATTCTGTACTTGTTATGTTCAGGTGAAACTGGCTCAGTTGGACTCAAAGGGAAAAGAGGAGATAATGGAGAACGGGGACTTCCTGGGAAAATGGGGCCCCAGGGAGTGCAAGGGCCCATTGGCCTGAAAGGAAATAAGGGAGACATTGGCTTGCCTGGACCTCAAGGACCTCAAGGAGATTTTGGACCCCCTGGACCGCTGGGTCCAAAGGGGGATATTGGCCTCCGTGGTGACAGAGGCATTCAGGGACCACTTGGACCCCCTGGCAAGCCGGGACCCAAGGGAGATATCGGGGTTCCAGGTCACAAAGGAAACATCGGTTATCGTGGGGACAGAGGGCTTCGAGGTGAGAAGGGCGATAAAGGTGAAAAGGGAGAAACACCTGTCATCCCTAAAAGTGCCTTCTGTGTAGGACTCACAGCACAAACTAAACTGCCTCCAGCTAATGCACCAATCCGGTTTGACAAGATTATTTACAACGGACAGAATCACTATGATCCACAAACAGGAAGATTCACATGCTCCGTGGCAGGTGCCTACTACTTTACCTACCACATCACTGTTTTTTCCAGAAACGTGAAAGTGGCACTTGTGAAAAATGGGGCAAAAATCATCCATACCATGGATAACTACCAGAGCAGCGAGGATCAGGCAGCGGGGGGTGCTGTGCTGCACCTGGACGTAGGGGACAAGGTGTGGCTTCAAGTGGCTGGAGGAGAACTTTTCAATGGACTTTTTGCTGATGAAGATGATGACACTACATTCTCTGGGTTTATAATCTTTGGAGCTTAGGTATAGTCATTGCAATCGTTAATACTAATTGTGCATTAAATGTGTTGAATAACATAAATCTGCTAGTATGGATCAGTAACTTCGCTTCAACTGATTTTATAATGCATTTTACAAAGCTAAACAAAGTCAACACAATTTGGATTAAACTGCTTCATAAACATTAACCTCTCTGTGTTCAATCCTGATGTGAATCCATAAATTGGATTTAGTTTGTAAACAGGCAAACCTTTTTTTCCACATATTTGTTGTCACATTGATAAAAAATGACAGTAATCAAGTTTTCAAGTTGCTTCATTTTCATAAAACTGCTGACATTAAATTAGGGAAGTCTTGTCAATCCACACACAAACAGCTTCAACCTGAACTGGAATGATATAGATCAGGTCTTAGCATACACGCGCACTCTACCATGTGATCCTATATTGCAAGACAAACAAAAAAATCTTTTTTTACAAACCCTTAAGAGAGATAAGTCGCAGTCTTACTGAGATAATGTTCAATGGACAGTAGAAACCAAAGACAAGGAAATACATTTTATCTGTGAAAACAGGGAATTTTCTATCATGCAGTAGCCTCTGATGCTTGATATAGCTAATTTAATCAATTTAATGAAACTTAGGATGTTACTGAGGTATTTTAGGGCTAAATTTAGAACACAATGCCTTCAAATATAGTTTGAGATGAAGGTCTTGGCTTTTTTAACTGGGCAAAAACCTGATGCATATGGCACAAAATCATTTTTAATAGAAAATATAGATTGTTGCGAAGTATTCAGCAAGTGGTACTTATCTAAAAATCACTGAAAGTGTTTATTGAGGACAAATGCACTTCTGAAAACAGTATATTACACAAATACATTCAATAGTATCCACATATGGCAGTAATATTGTTCCTTAAGGTAATGACAAGGAAAGCAAAGTTAATAAAGGTTTCCAATATTTGAATCCAGGGGGGAATTTTTTGTTTGTAATTCTTACTTCATAATATGAAAGGTTATGTTGTTTTTTATGATTAATGAATGTAAATCATTTATTAAATATTCTGGTTTTGCAGGACTGGTTTATATATATATATAGATATATATATATGTATATATAAAGTACCATTAAATCTGTATATTTCTTTTTTTTTTTTTTTTTTAAATATTGTGGGAATTTTAAACTTGCACAATAAAGCAAGGGACTTTTGGAGTTTACTTTGGAAGATTAATTTCTTTTCTTGTGTGTAATGCAGTGAGTATCCCCATGTTTATGTCAGATGCCTTAAGTTATTTTAACCTCGTGGATGGGAGTGTGCAAAGGTCACGCATGCATTTTGTTTTTCATCTTTCTTGCTTTTTGTCAAACAATAAAGAACATTTAAAAGGCAGTCCTGCTTTGGTATGCGGGGATGGGCACTGAAATACCCGTGACATAAAATCTCTTGGCGTGATTCAGTAACATGACATGAGGAAGACAACGCAGCACCAACTGGATGGCCCAGTCCGCTTTGACACGCAAAAAGAAAGGCGCAGCATTTTGTTTTCTATTTGTTCCTCACTTAGTGGCCGTGTGGGTGGGCGTGGTTTATTATTAAGGTCCAAATTTAGCCAATCCCTATTGGCTATTAGCTGAACGGGTCACGCAGTGGTCAGCCAGTAACCTCATTCATAGCCTCATTACGCCCCGCCCCTTTCAAACGCTGCAACAAGTGCATTGATGATGCTCGCCAGCTCAGACCTCCTAAGAAAGACCTCTTGTAAGTGGTTTCCTCAGCGAAGTAATGAGAAGTTATTGGGTAACGCTGGAATATATCATATGATTCACTGTTTATTTTGCACTCACTTGCCCACCAACGAGTTTTGCCGGTTCGCAAAAGTGAAATCAGAAACCGCAGAGCTTACTCTCCTACAGAAGAAGTTTATCAGTGAGCTCGTCAGCTAGCGTAAGTTGCTAACTCAAGAAGTCAGCCAGCCATTTGTCTCAGTATGTTGCGGGGTAACTTGTGAGCAGAAGCAGTGCACTTGTCGGGCTTTTTCTTTTTTCTTTTTATTTTTTGTGCCCGACATGTTTTTTGCGACAGGACGAAAAGGGGGCAGAAAGCCGCTGGAAGACAGACTTCCTCACCATGGATAAATAACAGCTGCTGTGTTGGTGTGAGAAGAAAGGTGAGGAGGAGGAGAACATCTGCGACTATGAGCAGGGTGAGTTTACCTGTTTCTGTTAACTGACTTTTTGATACATCTCACATGGACGACTTGTGTGTGATTAAAATTCATGAATGGAAATGATTTACATTTGCAGTGATTTCCCCTCTGAAGTGTGTTGCTGAAATGCGACCTGAAAGGAGGAGGGGGGTGTTTGTGGTGCATTACAACGGTGGTTGTTATAGTGATGTGGGAGATGCCAGGCTGTGCAGGGAGTTAGTGAAGGAGGGGTTTAGGGCCAACAACTACAAAGAGCTCAACGGCCCAAGAAAGTAATTAATGCAGAAAGAAATAAGCACCGAGTCCTTTATGAGCTTAGGAAGCTACTAAATTTAATCCCCTCTCATAGGTCTGCTCTCAGCTTCCCCTAGCAGTTTCTAACTCAACTAAACAAGTAAAAGTTTACATGTGTCAATGTAAACTTTGGCGTCGTGTTGGAACAGTGCACAGTGCTTCCTGTTGCTCCATTAATGTGATTTTTTTTATTCTCGGTCAGAACAGCCACAGTACAATTGCACACTAGGCTGTTTCACTTACGGCACATAAGTAGTTTGGTATCAGGTGACACAAGGTACAATATCTTGACCTTTTTATAGTTTACAGTGGCAACTTCCTCTAAAGAAACATCTTGTTTTCAGTCTTTGAAAGTTGATGGAGCATCCTTTCAGGTGTCGTGGCACCGCTGTCAGGTTACACTGTTGGCTGATGACAACGAGGCTCAGTGGTGTTTTGTCCTCGCAAAGCCTCGAACATTGTGTGGTATTACATTTCTGGTTGTCTGTCTGTATGACAGTCCTCTGCAGATCAGGTGAATATGTGGCTGCTTGTGTGACAGTGGAGGCACTCCCTGGTTTGGCTTCTACCTGTAATTCCCACGCTCTATAGAAAAGAGGTGTGGTGTCATCCATGCAGCTTCTTCCTGCCTGATCAAAAATGAGGAACCAGGTTAAGGCCAAAAATTAGACTTTGAACAGGAAACTTATCTGGTGTGCACATCTGTTCAAGATATGGTTCATTTCAAGATCATCTCTGAGTTTTTAAACCAGTATTAAGAGAAAAACTGTGGATTACTGGGTTTCTAATAATGCAGGCCTTTAAAATCATCATAAGAAAGTGACTTGTAAATGTTAGTTTTCACTGCTCAGCTATTTTCTTTTAACTCCACAAAGGGCACACAGGCCAAGCTACCCCCTGCAGTCAAGTCCTGGTGTCCAGTTTACATGCTTTGGGTATTTCTCAGTCAGTGCCAAATAGCCAAGTGATCTTCCTGATTAGGCTATAATGTGTAGATGAAACCAGTTCTGAACACGGACTGGTAAAGCTCCACTAATCAGATTATTGCTTGAATAGTGGGAGAATAGGCTATGCAGACTCCCACTTGCGCACGCTGTTCTCTCATATGGAAGATTTCCTTCAGAATCAACTTGCTGCCACTTTTCATCTCCAAGTGGAGACAGCCTTAAAGGTGGGCTAACAAGCATCAGCACTAAGTGACTTTATTATTCGTTCCTATCAGCACTCACTATTGTCAAGTATTGCTTAATCCTGCAAGATGTTTATGCAACTGCAGATGTGAACTTGTGCACTTGAAAGACAAACAGTGAAAGTTTTCTCTTGTACTCAGCATACTGTATGTGCAGGTTAAGTTTCAGAAAAAGCTGGTTATGCACACTAGTTTTAACGTGTCAGCCATTCTGTTGTTTAAAACACTTTTCTGTGTTGTTTTTTGACATCTTAGCCTGGACTTAGTGTCTTTCCCAGAGCTTTCATTTGAAGTCAGACTTAATCGAGAATGATAAAATGACAGCTTACAGAGGAATGGTCTTGCTTCAGGCTGGTTTGTCTGTCTTAAAAGTAAGCCAGGAATCAAAATGGTCAGTCTCACTTGGCTTTCTCTTTATACCCTCTGTCTGGTTATTTGTTTCATTTAGTGGTGGTTCCATGTTGTCTTAATGAGTTTTACCCAAGCTTCAAGCGGGACATATCCTTGCAGAAGTTAACCCAGTTTACAGAGGGTCCCTTCGTATATAAGTCCTTTCATCACTACCTGTTTGAGTAGCCTGGCCAAATAGGAAGGGAGTCTGTTATTTAGATGCTTTCCTCCGTTATCTGTGAACACATACACATGCAATGCTGTGCTGTCACTGTGTGAAACAATGCCCTGACTAATTGTTGCATAATGTGTGTTTTGGACTGCATCGTTGCTTTTAATTGTCGAGTGTGTGTTTACGTATCTGGCTGTGTATTCCCCCTTGTCTAATCGGAGGCTGGCTCCAGCTGGCTGGGGAGGGGGGGGACAGGACTCCTCCCTGAGCTCTTAATTAACTCTGGACCAGGGCCTCCAGTGTGCCGCTCCCATCGACAGATTAGCAAGAGGAAGCTGGCGCGAAGCAGTGATCCAGGCATGAGGGAAACATAGGAAAGCTGTAAAAGTTATGACCACTCACAGACTTTAGGAAGTGATATTAACACGTAAGTAATGTTTGTATGGAAGTTATAATGAGACATGGATTACTTGTGAAATTTCATTGACAGATTATAAAGAACATTTATTGATACCTTGCATTAATTCTAGTATTAGTGAAAGATTGTGTGTTGGAAGACTTGTTCATTATTATGCCTGTCTTTAGGAAGTTTTGGATTTATAATTTGCTGATATTTCTCAATGAAATGATTGATTGTTTGATGTGTTAGTAACAGCAGCACAAGCTCATTTTAGCTGATAAGTTGTTTACTGTTTATTGAAACTCTCACTGGATAAAAGAAAAGCAGAACTTTAAAATAGATTTCAAGTGAAAATAAGATTATTTTTCTGTTAATCAACCACTTTCATGAATACATGATGCATTTTAACATACATTTGAATTAAAAAAATTACTTTATCTAACTATGGAGCTTTTAGAGTTTAATGTTGTGTTTTTCTTACATACAGTTAGTGTTGTGAACCGACTTAACATCAGTGCGAGGTAAAGTCATGGAATCGGATGGACATACTGTAGAGTTATTTCAATGTGAAGCATCATTATGTGAAATGTGACCACCTATGCCACCTTTGCTTGTACTAACACTGCCAGGAATTAGTAGGTGTCAGCTAGTGTGTGTTAGATGGATACTACTGTATGGTGAAAAACTGAAGGCAATGCGGGATGGGACACTTGGTGGAACAGATCATGTCACGAAATTCAAAACAAGGACAAGCAACCTGAGATGTAAATATTCTTCCCCAATCTGAGGTTATCTTTCTGCTTGAGAAGTAAGGAATTATTGATCCTGTGTTTTTTTCCAGTTGCTACTCAACATGATTCTTTCACTACTGTGGAGGAGAAAGCACAAGAAGACAATTCAGCATAGTTTTGAAAGCAGCGCATTGTTCCTGAAGGGTGTTTAGTGTCTGTCAGCAGCGGTGCTTGGCAGCGGTGGCTCTGTGTTTACATAAGCGTTCAGTGGGATGAAGCAAGCAGGCTGAAGTGACAACAGATTCCACAGAAAGGTTGATTGAGAAAGCTCATCTGCTGCTGAACATGCATGGGAAAGCATGGGCACGTTCCAGCAACCTGCTACTTGCTTCATGTGCAATCTGGAAAAAACTGAGGCAGATCTTGTCTACTCAGTTATTTCCACGAAAAAGTCTGAAGAAAGTTCCCACTAATTCCTGTGCAGTTTGTCACCATAGATGCATTTGCACATTCCATTACTAAAGCGGTAAATCGTCATCTGCAGAAGGAGGTTTTCCCCACACGCGCATATTTTGTGCTGACAGATCTGCTGACATCTGCACACAGCCTTGTACACAATCATCATCTCTTAGTTTGGCTCTGACTAGGATTCAAACATCTATGAATTTATCTCTCCATTGTTTCCTTGTGAAGCTAATACCTGATGTTTACTTTGAGCAAACTGAAAACAAACCTGTAAATGTGCATTCTTTCACAGTCCCCCTCCCTTAAAAAAATATGAACAGATCCATGGAATTAGAGGCAGATTCATTGGCTGCTATTTTGGTTTTTCATGGGTCAGTTGCAGACTACATTTCTACAACCTGTACAGTCCACATAGTGACACTGCATAATGTCACAAATTTTAGCTCCTGACATGAATACCTTAGAACCCACATGCACCCACTCCATGCATGAATTGGCATGCATGTTAATGCATGGTTTTCATGCTGTCATGTCAGTGTGGACTTTGTACCATCTTGATTATGTGATTTTTTTTTTTTCTTCAAGTTGATCTAAGTCACATAGACACTTTGACCTGAGAGCTAGAATCAGAATTTCTTAATGAGGAAGACTGACTGTATTTTCCTCAAAGTGGTTTTCTTTCTATGTGTGCAAAACACCATTTGTCACAACTTTAATCACAACAAAATGCTTTTGCAGACTTTAAACTTCTTTTAATGTAAATGTATAAACTCTTCCAACTGTTTTCCTGCCAACAAACCATTGTAATAAATAGTTTGTTTCTCATGTCAATGTTGACTCTTGTAAATAGGTGTGGGTATGATATTAAACCACAATTAAACCTTTTATGGATTTACCCTACAGTATTCAAATTATAAAAATGTCTTGTCTTTAGCTTTCCTGTGACAGGAACTTGAGAGACTCGTAAAAGAATTTTAGTGAAGTAAAACTGTTGACAAATAAAGAAAGAAATACATATATAGTTGTGTTAGTCAGTGGCCAATTGATTAGAGATTATGGTCTGTAATTAGTTGAAAAGTGTCATTGATTTGAAGACCACACAACTATCCTTGCTGTCGCTTCATCCTCTGTGCAACCTGGAGAAAAATGGCCAATTTATTGCATTAATCACAATGGATTAGCAAGTTTCATTGCTTAGTCATGCTAACAAAGCTGCACTTCAAAGCCTTAGCTGCATTAGCCACTGCCCTGAGTCACAGACTCATAAAGCTGAGGGGAGAACCCCCCCCCCCCCCCCCCCCCCCCCCCCCCCCCTCATCCCAGCATGGGCCTCAGCTCTCCTTGGATGTTGAAATACAGTACCAAGGACAAATGTAGTGTTCTTGGCAAAACATCCTCATCCTCTGGATCCTGTGTGCACTCTGGGATACTTGTCTTTCTGTTTGTATGTGTCTCTCACAGTCATCTGGCCATTACTCACTTCTTACGTGCTAACACAAAGAACACTGTTTTATGCACACAACAATTCATTTTTATGCTGCCATGCAGTGAAGCATAGTGTTCTTAGCAATAACTTCGTCTTTTACTTAAAAAGTCATATTTCAAGAAAAAGTCCTCACTTCATATCGTCTGATCTGCTTTTGTTTGATCGGCAATTTTTTTCATTGTGGTCTGAGATTTTTCATTATTCTGTAATGCAACATGTAAAGGTCAAACTTGTTTTTGTTTGTTTTTTTTCTGCTTTTTTTGCAGGCAGAACAAAAGGACAGGGTCTTGTCCACAAGCGAAGACCCTCTCTTGTGCCTCCACGGCTCAAAAGCAGATCCTCTCATCCGCAGCCGACCCCTCAGTGATATATATCCATTTCAGAGCCACGCTGAGAGAAGTACAGTCCCATATCTGCTATCTGGATGCGGTGCCCAGGTACAGCCGATGACTGCTGGTCCCTGCTCTGATGAGAGCAGATTAAACGGCATCAACTCCTCCGCTTGGTCCAGCACTGTTATAGGTCAAAATGAAGGAAAGCCTTACTCTTCGAGAATAATGAGGCTTTTTTCTAACTCAAGGAAGGGGCCTGTGTCACCTCACAGTCCTGCCACTGACAGTCCAACTTCAAGCAACAATAGTGACAGCAGCACACAGCCTTGGACAGGACTTTCAGGGTTTGGTGTTGTGGACTCCTTTAAAAAGCTGCGATCATCTGTGTTACAAGGAATTCAAAGTAAAGGGGCAGCAAGTCATGATTGTGACCATGCCCCTGTACCTAATCAAGAAATGACTAACAGCTCAACTTTTTTCAGAACTGACCCATGTCTAGCTGATGCAGCAAAGCATTGGAAGACCGGAGGACATAATGCATCTAACGGAAATATGACAGGTGAAATGTTTGTTGCAATCGGCCAGTACAGCTCAGATATAGAGGACTATGACGACGATGAAACTGATGTTGATGGTCTGACTCGCCACTCTCAGTTCTCTAGAAGTATCAGAAGAGCGTACGGAGCAGGGCGCATCTCTTTATTTGATGTGACCAATGGGAGACAAGCAAAAATAAATACAAATCTAGCTGCAAATACCACACAGAAACCAACTGAGACATCAAAGACTGATTTCCAAACAGAGAATCTGAATGAAAGAACAAATGTGAAAGCTGTTAGCAGACTGAGCAGAAGTGCGGAGAACCTTCATATATTTAAGGCACCTTTTAGACGTAAAAGCCCATCCCCAGTTCCTCCATCACCACACAAAGAATCCCAGGAGACAGTTTTATCAAATGGGACACCAGACATCCAAAGGACTTCCAGCTCTTCTTCAATGGACCTCCATGGCCGCACCGGTAGCTGCAGTAGGGGTCCTGTGAAAGCTAAAGGACCAATGCTGAAGCTAGTTGGTAGTATGACTGATCTAACTGTCCGGCACAGACAAAGTCCCTCTCCCAGTCCCACCTCGTCATCTCCCATGTCACCCTTAAGCCGCCTCCACGATGACTATTCTCGCCGTGTGCCTTGTCTAAAAACCAATGAGCGACAGCGCCGACCATCGTCCGTCCACATCATATCTGTTGAACATACTCCACTGATTCATCAGCAGCCTGAAAATAACAAAAGCTCACAGCTGCATCAGGTTGTCATTGGCCCTGATTTCTTGGAGCCTCCAGAGACAACAGATCTGATTTCATCTGGTGTCTCTGCTCAGTGTGAGCTGCCGGCTGCTGCCACAACAAGCAACTATAAAGAGATGGTTGAATGCTTTTCATTCCCACCCAGCCAAGGAGAGTCTTCACAACACCGAGAAGAGACTGAAGGAAAATCACCATCAAATGAGGTGAGCAAACAAACTGATAAATTATGCAGTAAAATGGGTGTGAAATGAAGTAGTTCAACTTTCATGGCACCATATTGGTCTCTTTGTATCTCCATGCTCACTAACACAAAAGATACTAGAAGACGAAATCATAAGATGTCTTCATGCCAGTGGCCTATTTAATGACTTAACTCCACACTCCCTATCGATTCACCTCTTTTTCCATACTTTGTAATGTGAATGTAGGATTTTGTATGTGTTTTTGTTTTTAGCAATTAGTTAAAATATGTATGCAATGCTTTAGTTTTAGATATTAATGTTGCACCAAGTCTGAATAGGTGAAGTGTTCACAACAGAAGCATCTTTTCTCTTTACAGAGATGTATGGGATTAGATGTTGACATAAATAGATAAATATTAAGAGTTGGCACCGTTTCATTTTTAAAAGAAGAGGGAAGAACTGAAAGATGGAGGCAAATGTAAAAATCTTATCATCTACAAGTACGATGATTAATGAGCTCCTCATGTTTAAGGCCTTGACCCTTGTCTTGGGAACTGAAGCACCACTCCTCTCTTGTGATCTTTGAATCCAGCATGATTCTCATGTAAATTGATATATTCTCATTGCTGTGCTTCATATACCTTTATACTGGGGGTGGGGGCGTTTCCCAAGTGACAAGCTCCATCCTCAAGTTACTTTTTAAAAGCCTGACAAAAACATGTCCATGTTTTTAAGTGTCCTTGGTTAAGAGACTGAGCCCCACATATACACCAATAAGCTCATTAGTGTGACTGGAGAGGGAAATAAAGGTGCTTAAAAAATAAAATGGGAAGCATTTCTGAATTAGAAACACATGTAAAGTGTTCTGTAGATTATAGACAAAGTTAAAAATGCACAATATAAATATGGACCAGATGTTTAAAAAAAAAAAAAAAAAAAAGGGTATCTGTAAGAAGTCCATAGTCCTCTTGTGCATCAGATAAATAATGCCGTGGGCCTAATATTGATTGGCCATCCTGTTCCTG
The DNA here is from genome assembly GCF_933228915.1 of Telmatherina bonti. Lineage (NCBI taxonomy): Eukaryota > Metazoa > Chordata > Actinopteri > Atheriniformes > Telmatherinidae > Telmatherina > Telmatherina bonti. The sequence continues at coordinate 17,094,572 of NC_136618.1, forward strand.
TCCGTTGTGCTTGATTCCTGTCATCTGCTGCAGCAGTCACATGTTGTGCTACCAGGCACTCTGAAGAAGCAGAGAGTTAATGATTACGCCTTGTTTATGATTAGTGGACCTTGCGCAAAACTGCTCCATAGTCCTGTTCCTGTGGGAGGGCTGGAGGTTATGGCTGAGTGTGGCCCTCGCTTCTCCCCCTTTCATTTCCATGCAGCTCCATAGACCAAAGTCCAGCACCATGAACTCCAAGCCCGGGACAGCTGACAGCACCACCATGTAGACAGGACTATAAATGCAAAACTTTAGAAAATACGTTTTTGATCTAAGAATTGGATTTTTTTTTCTCACATGATGAATTGGAAAATCAGATTTTATTTAAGAATTCAAGGAGTCTTTACTGGCCTCTAAAACATTCAGAGGACTTGGTCGTGAAGACCAGAAGCCAGTCAATGTTTGCATGTGTTTCACAATGGTCCTAGTACACTGTGTGCCTTTCCAGTGTATATGCCGGGGTCCGGAACCAGATCGAGAAAAGCAAGAGGTGAGGTTTGTCCGGTAACTTCCATGTGAGTTACCATTAGCCAGTATTTGGCTGTTAGGTATGTGATGCCTGTTGACATACAAACCAAATGATAGTACTTAACTTGTTTGTGCTTAACAAGGAAGTTTATTTTGCTTAAAAATGTCATTAAGATTATTTTATGTTATATGAACTTACGCTTTATGTTCTTTCTGGACATACGACGAGACAGTTTCCTCTGGGTTAAGCTTTCATAACATTCAGTACCATTTTCCTTCTTGACAGATTAACCCTCAAACATTTTGGGAGTTAATCTGACCCTGTAAAACACAGAAAGTCAATGAAACCACCTTCATATTTCCTCTCACCAGGTGACTTCACACCTACAAGGACGAGAAGCCCTTCTCCAATCAGAAGACGTTTCTCCATCAACTGGCAGTACATCTCCTGTCTCGCCAACATGCCTCTCAGACTCATCCACATCACCAGCATCTCCAGCAGATGGAGCGACGCCTTCCACAGAAACACCCTCCGTCAAACCCAGACAAAGAAGTGGGCGCCCGAGACCTCGTCCTATCTCTGATTATGCACAGCTTGTTTCTAGAAAGCACTGCATCCCCGAGGAAGCAGCAGAGCTTCATAAGGAGGAAAGGACAGCAGATGCGCTGCAGCATGCAGACTGCAGTGGGAACCATGATGGAGACAGTCCTGAGAACCAAAGCAGGAATGGGGACGTTCAGAGGCAGCGTCCAATTTCAGTGATCGGAGCTGTGGATCTGTTTCCTGCAGATGCAGAGCTGAAGGAGGACCGACTTCCGTCTGTAAGCTTTTACTCACAACTTTCTATTTAAAAACCTTTGATGGGGTTTATCTTTATAAGCTGAACATTTGGTAAAATTGTTTGATTTTATACCTGTAGAGTTGAGGGTGCGGGTTAGAGTTTCACTGGCATAATATTACAAGTAAACTGACATTTTATCATGTTAGAGTGCAATTTATGTGTTCAGATTATACAGATACTTCTCTTTGATAAAATTGTTTTGCATATTTGTTCAGTCATAGATAGAGTACAAACCAAACTCTGGCTTTAAAGATGGCCTTATTTGTTTGCATGTTTTGGAATCATGCAAGTTTCCTGAGAGGATCGGATGGGGGGAGATGATTTTTTTTTCATTGGTTGAATTGTGCAGCTTGGCAGCTGGATGATCACATTCACATCTAGGGAGAATTTAGTGACAAAATAACCTAGTGTGCATGTCTTTGGACTGTGGGAGAAAGCCGAAGTACGCGAGGAGAACATCCAAACTCAGCACAAAAACATTACCGTTCAAACCCCTCCCCAGCTGATGCTCGAACCAGTGATGTTATTGCTGTGAAACCATGGTGCTAGTACCACACCACTGTACAGCCTTCATAATTATGTGTAATTATTAAAAAAAAAAAAAAAAAAAAGTTGTATATGTGTATCAATTTACAATAAATATATACACTGGTATGCCCAGGTCTTACCTAAAAGTCACTGGGATAAGCTCCAGCCCTCCCACAACTCTGCATTGCAATTAGCAGGTATAAAAGATGGATGAATTAAAAAATATATATATATACACACACACACACTTTTTGATTACTTCCAGTGCTAAAGCAGACCAGGTTTTTATTTGGAGTAATAAAACATGTAAATAATGGACACTTTTCAAACTAAAAGACAACACATGGGAGCATCTCCATATTTAAAATGAAGACTTTAAATATTAATTGCAACATCTTATTTTCAGTTCGGATGTGAGCCCGTTGCCCCATTTCTTTATCATTTTCTGTCATATCACCTATAAGTACTCTAAAAATAGAAACGAGGTCTTCGTCAGTGATCCCGCTCAAGGAGGCTGGTGTTATTTGTCAGGAGGCTGTAAACCCTGATTTTGTGTTGACCTGATTCGGTATGTTTGTTGTGAGAACCAGAGAAAGTGACCTCTTCCTAAATCGCAGGACTTTTCTTATCATTCATGCAGCCTTTGTCACGACCACCAGTCCCCTCCCACCAAGTACCCCCCTATAGAGGAGTGTCTGCCAGGTTTCGTCCTTCTGTCCTCTCCCAGAGCACCCCTATTGGACTGGACCGTGTGGGGCGACGCAGACTCCACAGGGTGCTCAGTGGTGAGAACTGATCTTATTTACTTGTGACAAATGAAAGCATGTGGGAAAACTTGGGTAAAGGAATGTCAATAAGTGTGTTGGAGGGAAAATATCGCTACAGAATCAGGTGTGGGTGTTCTGTGTGTGTAGCTTGTTTTCCGTGCAGTTTCATAATCTCTGCTACGTGTTGCAGATGGCGTCTCTAAGTGCTCAGCCACACTTGATGACAGCGTGAGTGAGGAGGAGGAGGAGGAAGAGGAGGAGGGAGGGAGCTTTGATGAACTCACTGATGTCACACCCTACCTGCAGCTGGGGGTGGAGCTCTCTCTGCTCAACGAGGTGAGGCTGTGGAGGAAACCCGCTACATTCCCCATCAAGATACCTTCATGTAACTTGTTCTCATACCCCATGAGCTGACACGTGAACATGTTTTGTGCTCGTTTCCAAGATGTTTGGCCACAGTTCGGCAAAGCGGACAACTTCTGCAATGTCTGCATGTCTGGACGTAATCCTGCATGTTAGACATGGTCTTATCCGCCATGTAATTGTATGTTTATCTTATCTGTGCGTGCTCTTGTCAGTGGATAAGCTCTGGCCACACAGTGTATGCCGAGGCTCTCTGGGACCATGTGACCATGGAGGAGCAAGAGCTGGCCTTCAAGGCTGGAGATGTTATCCGTGTCCTGGATACCTCACATAAGGACTGGTGGTGGGGCAGAGGAGGGGACAAGGAGGCCTGGTTTCCCTCCAGCTTTGTGAGGGTAAGTGGACTTTTTGACCTGAGTGTCTGACACATGTTTGCTCTGCAGCAGCAGAGAAAAGACTGGTAAACCAGCTTAGCTCCAAACAAACCTCAGCAGCGCTCTTTATAATGTGTAGAATGGGCTCAAACCTCTGAAATCCAGCTGGTTTCTGTGGTGACTATAAGTGATTGACAGTTGAGTCTTAAATAGTCAGCTGCGGTAACCATGGTGATGTGATTTGATTGGCAGATGGGCATCTGCTGTGTAATTGCTTGTTGCTGAATCAATGTTGATGAACAGGACTGGTTAAGCTTGTACATGCTGTTTCCATAGTGATGTGAAGTAGAGTCTTTGTTGTTTAAGTAGTTTTTGTTCTTCCTGAAGTAATTAAGTTAGTTTGCACATGAAATTAAGTTTTTATTTTATTTTAATTTTATTTAAAAATTGTGTTAAAGACCATAGTTGTATCTTTAATTTTTTTTAACATATTTATTTTTAGATTTTTGTTTAATTTTGATTAATTTGGAAATGATTTGAAATGAAAATGAATGTACTAATTCGTGAATATTACTGAAGAAGTCCTCCTGTGTTTCAGGTGCGTGTGAATCAGGAGGATTCGAGTGCTGAAAGTGTTGAAAGTGTTGCAGACCAGGAAGGTCCAGCTCTTAGTGACACACACAGCACTCAGCACCGACAGCAGATGAGAACCAATGTAGTACAGGAGATCATGAACACTGAACGCATTTACATCAAACACTTAAAGGACATCTGTGAGGTATTGGCTTCAGTCTGAATGAACTATATCACTCTGATGCTGCTAATACTTTTTCATGTTTATATCGTTTTGTGGTGATTGATATCTCTTAAGCAGGCATAGATTCTAGTAAATATTAAATATTTCTTTCTTTTCTAACTTTGTTTTCCAAAAATTCCATAAAAAGTATGTATTCCCAAAAGGTTGACAAACACCTGGATAGCAGCAGCAGCTGTTGGTCAGTCTTGAAACTGTAAACATGTTTTCAGTCTGTGATGTTCTGCCTCGGTATATGTTTCAGGGTTATATCCGTCAGTGTCGGAAACACCCCGACATGTTCACAGAACTGCAGTTGAAGACGATCTTCAGCAACATAGAGGACATCTACAGATTTCAAAGGCAGTTCCTCCGAGACCTGGAGAAGAAGTACAACAAAGAACAACCACATCTCAGTGAGATAGGCTCCTGCTTTCTCCTGCAGGTTGGGACATTGCTTTATATTTTTTTCATTCATCTATGTCTCACATATTTGGCTAATTCTAGAAGTATCTTGACTGACTGACTGAGCAATGAAAGACTGCTTTGCTTTCTCTTCAGGGCGATGGCTTTTCTATCTACTCGGAGTACTGTAACACACACCCCGCGGCCTGTGCTGAGCTGCAGCGTCTCATGAAGATGGGGAAATACAAACATTTCTTTGAGGCCTGCCGCCTCCTCCAACAGATGATTGACATTTCTATAGCAGGTTTCTTACTTACACCTGTCCAGAAGATATGTAAATACCCGTTGCAGCTGGGAGAACTGCTCAAGTACACACCCAAAGACCACAGGTAACTTTTATTATCCCTATTTACACCTCATGCCAAACTTCCAAAATACAAAAGAAAATGTATGCGTTATACATGACGATTAGCTGCAAATATAGAAAAATTATTTCTGAAGATATACTTTGGTGTGTTTGATGCCTGTTGTCACAAATTGGCTACCAACTGCTTCTGCTCCAAAGTTTTTTTAAATTTTTTATTTATTTATGATTTGTTTGGAACTTCTTAAAAACTCAGTTCCATTGTTTTGTTAATCCTTTTTGTTTTTTTCTGTATTTATTTAGTTTTTATATAACTTAAATAGATTAAGATGTGAGGGGGTTAAAGGCACCATTTGACCTTGGTTCCTCCTCCTCTGCAGTGTAAGCAAAGCGGGGGCTGCCTGTAGAACATAGCAGTATATAAGAAATAAAAAAAGTATTCAGTAATTGTTTTATAATTGTGTTCAAAAGTCCAAATGAACATGTCCACACACACAACCTTGTAAGCAGTGTGCAACGTACATAAAACACCAAGCATGAAGCACAAATGTTTCATCTTAAAATGGGAAAGAAAAACATAACTATAATGTAAGCTGAAAACTGTAAACTTGTTTTTATAGACTTTACACCCACACTGTCACTGGTGGGGGTGTCTCTGCAGTGTGTGTCATTAGAAGTGGTTGTGAAGGATGGCGAACATGTAGGGGTTTATTTATGTTGCCTTTTAATTAATGAAATGCTGCCTTACAGTGACCAAAGTGGTGTAAGTAAAGCATATCAGGCCATGAAGAATGTGGCCAGTTTGATAAATGAGAGGAAAAGACGACTGGAGAGTATCGACACCATCGCTCACTGGCAGGTTGCCATTTTACACTGGGAGGTGAGAATGACTTGTTTTGGGATTACTATCAAGTATATTTAGCCAACCCTATGACAAGGATGTGGATTCCTGTTGTGTGAATGTTTTGACTGTGTCTTTATAACCACAATGAAGGGGCCGGACGTGCTGGAGCGCAGCTCGGAGCTGATCCACTCCGGTGAGCTGACTCGAGTTATACGGCAAGGCAAAATGCAGCAGCGCAGCTTCTTCCTGTTCGATCATCAGCTGGTCTACTGCAAAAAAGACGTCCTGCGGAGAGACCTGCTCCACTACCGCGGACGGATGGATATGGACCAGACGGAGGTAGTGGACGTGCCTGATGGGCGGGACCTAGACCTGGGCCTGACCCTGAGGAACGCTCTGCGCCTACGCCACGCCTCCACTTTGGAGTTTGTGTGTGTTCTGTGCTGCAAGAAGGCCCAAGACAAGCAGAGGTGGCTACAAGCCTTTGCCAAGGAGAGACACAGAGTCAAGGAAGACCAAGAGATGGGTAAGCAACTTAGAATACAAACATCATTGTGGAATTTTGCCAAAAGACAAAGAAGAAAAAGAGAGATAGTTGGGTAGCTGTAAATAATTTGACCTGATGGTAAATTAGCCATGTTTGTTGCAGGAATAGACATCAGTGAGGAGCAAAGAAAACAGGCCATTGTTAATGCCAGAAGACCCAAACATGGGAAGATCAAAGGTAAGGAAAATATTTACCATTTCATTTCCGTATTATACAGTCACTAATTTCATTTTGTTTTGGTTTTCCACCTTTTTAGCTATTGGTTACACTGGTTCTGTCCCACCACATCATCAAAACCTCCACCAAAATCTTCCACCACTTCAACAGCGTCACATAACCATTCCCACCAGTGTGCCTCAGCAGCAGGTCTTTTCACTGGCCGAACCCCCAAAACGAAAGCCGTACCATCTGTTGTACAGTATCACCCGCAACGCCTTTTTCAGGAAATGAGGCTTTGCCCTCCCCCGTCTCTCTGCATGTTCAGAGAGCATGCCCAAACTGTCCCGGAGTCTCAAAGAACACTTTCATTTGTCACCTGTTTGTGAATGTGCTGTTAAGTTTTGTTTTGTGCCTCCATTTGTTTTTCATAATGTCTTGTTTTTGTTGCGTGTTCAAACTCAGTGCCTACACTTTGGAATGGGCATGACAAAAGTGTTAAAATACTGACTTTGTCCGTTTATCAGTTTGTTAAAGATGCTGCTTATCCAAATGTCACTCACTTTTTGTTATATATATAATTCCAGCTTCTTTTTTTTTGTTTTTAATTATGACTGTGACAACAATGTATATTCTGCTTTTACATTGACAAATAAGGTTTTTAGGTTGTTTCACAAAGGCTGGACCCTTTTTTGCTGTGAGTCCATCAGCTCTGAGCACAGAATGGCCAGAGGTTAAATTACACCTTCACATAACATGTTTAACACTGTAAATAAAACTCTTGTACAAACACTTCTTATGATGATGTTGTCACTTTGAAATAGTTTATACCTCCTTGTACTTACCAGTCTGTTTGTGTCTCTTGTGCCAGCCAACAGGTCTGTTACTGGTAAATATCACTTAGTGGGGATTTGATTAAAGCTAATGATGGTGGATAATGAATGAAACCTTAGCCATAAGACTGGAGTGAGCTCTCTTTCTCCACTGCTCATCTGTGCTGTAGGATCTGGTTTCAGACACCTGTTGACCGAGTATCCAGAGTGCTGTGTGGTTTTGCATCATCTGTATGCTGCTTCCCATATAAGTTAGTTTTTGTGGTAAAGTGGTGGGAAATGGATCTGGAATATCAAACATAGGAATTGGACGATAATGGCTTGATGGGATACCTTTGTCATGGGAGCAAAGTGTGAGGAGACAAAACAGACAAGTGGAGAGAATGGTGGTACTGAACAGGACATCGCCAGCGTAAGTTTCACCTGTCTCAGAAAATATTTGAACATTAGCACTTTTTTTTATGTTTTAAGCTTTTTAACAAAACATTTATTTTTCAGTTTTGTTGAACATTTGCTCTGAAAGTGCAGAATCTCCATCGTATCGAGGCTGAAGGAAACCCATGATCACTGGTCAGATCACTTTAAAAGAAGTAAATACTAAAATAGAATAGTAGGCGAGTAATGTCTGTTGTCAGGAACCCACTAGCATCAGCAGAGTGGAATTTGCTCTTCGCTTGTGTAACTCTCCAGCAGCTGTCTGCTGTTGATGGGTTCTTCTGTTTCTAGTTTTGTCTCCGTAAGAGAAATCCAGCTTAATTGATTCAATGTCAGGTCATCAGCTCAGTTAATATGGAATATTATACATTCAACCATTCTATTACTTGAACTTTTCACTCGACAAATAATGCTAGTTTGTCTCAACTCGAAGTGTTATCCAGTCACTTTTGCTTCATTTGCCTGTTATCTGAGCAGACTGCGTGCTTCCACTGCATGCTTCAGCTCTCAGCTGATTGTGTTTTTGATTACATCATCAATAAACACAAGTGACATGTTACCATCTCACTCCCTCAACATATTTCCCAGATGCTGTCAGATGCTTTGACTGGCTTTTCAGTCCTCTATTTTTTTCTTCATTCTAGTGCAGGGTGATCTTACGTTTTAGCCATTCAAAGAATACACTTCCAAACCTGATTTGTCATAAAAAATCTTTAAAAAAAAAAAAAAAAAAAAAAGTCTAATCGAACTTCCCCAAATCCTGGATGGTGTTGGCTGGACATTACAAAGATGTAATCCCCTGCCACTGCTGTCTTCTGTGAGTGTGCAGACCTCATGTAAATGCTGCACCCTTTTTGCCTGAGAATGAACCAAACTGTTGACTGGGCCTCTCCTTATCCTCCTGCTATCTCTGATGATGCTTTTATTTTTGCAGCTCATGATGTTTCACTTTTACTGAGTGCTGCTTAGACTGCATGTTGTAGGTTCACAGTTACAGCTTCCAAGTGCAAATACTTTTAATAAATGAACTACAGATGTTTTTCATGCAGAACTGCACTGCCAAAAATGCCTTGTTAAATAACTATGCTATAAATATGCTGAAGACAGCATGTTTGACTGCCAATGCAGGACTTGAGTTTAACATATTTAAGGTATATGAAAGCTGAATAAGATTTTAAACTCTATCTACCTAAGTGATTGTTTAACATTATAGGATCCCATTCCTTATATTGTTAAAAACTACTCCAACAAAGGCAAAGTTGCTTATTAAAAAAAAGTCGTTATTTTTGCAGAAAATACAGGTGAAGGCAGTATAGCCCATTTCTAATAAGGCCAAATGAATATATATTTTTTCACATGGGTTAAACTAGGTTGCGGCATGATGAAGGAATGAAGGAAAAGCTCCAGTTTGCACTTTAAACACCTTTTGACTAAACTGTCCAATTACATGTGAGCCTCTGAAAACGCCATCTCCACTTAAGACGCAGATACACTAAAAGTAAAATCTGTTAATGAGACCATGTTAGCAAGACCATGTACAAATGTATTCAGACGTACCGTTTTGTTCATAACTTAATGCTCATCGGCTAGTTGTACATATTAATGTAATCAGAAGTTCTTCATTCGAACATCAGAACTTTATTATATCTGATCCTACAAGTCTGCTCACATATTAAAGCTTGTAAGTAGCACCAGTTAGCTTGTTCCTTTTATTAAAAATATGTAAGGCATATTAACTTTTTTCCCCAGTAGGAATCAATACCCCGCTAACTTGTGATGGATTAAGTGACTGTTGCACAGTATGGGATGACACTGAATGAATAATACATGCATGTTGGGTAACTCAATGAGAGCCAAGTGTTACATCTGAGAAATGGTTTTGTTTTTAGATATTCCCTGTCATGAGCTGATTGGACCAGTAAATCAGCATCATTTTCATGAGTTTACATTACTTCTGGTTGAACAATTAAATAGACAGTTAAACATTATGAGCCATGTTTTATTTTTAAAGAATGGATGAACAAGCTGCTGTGTGGTAACGCTGTTTTGACATTTCTCCTCCAAGAGAGTCAGCGTCTCCTTGCAGTCACCGTTGCTCTAAAAGATTAAACCATTGATAAGCTACAGACACTTTTATGCTCATTTCAAATTATTTCAGCACCATTTGCCACATTCTGAATAGTATTACAACATATCAAGGTGACAACTGAAAGGGCAGGAATAATGAAGCGCTTCTGGAGGGGCCTTATTGGATTTTATGTATGTGACTGTACCCCCACCCCCACCCCATCGACTGTAGATCGCAGATGTCTCGGTGGAGGTGGCCACAGTGGACCACACTCTGAAAAAGCTGCGCAGGATGTACAGGAAGACTAGACGGAAGCCCAAAGGACTCAAGAGATTGCTGGCCTATCTACTGAACATTCCGCACATCGCTGTCATCATCACTGCAGTGATGTTTGTGGTGATGTTGATCTTATGGTCATTGCTCTGGGTCTTTGTATGTAAGTGAAAGGTTTTGTAGTTTTCGGTTTTAATTAAAAAAAAATGCAATATGTCTTCAGAACATGATGCAGATTTTAGAAATACCTTATGTTAAAGATATATGACCTATTATTTGTTTATGTGTTTGCCTTGATGTCCTTAGTTCGCAGGGAAAGTTATAGTGGAGCATATTTTGCTGGAATGCTCCGTGTTGTCAATGTGGAGTTTATCCCAGAGTACCGTCAGGCGGAGTCCCATGAGTTTGTGTCCATGGCAAACAAAATACAACAAGTGGTATGTATGAGTGTAACCACACTGCTTACATAATGGTTAGTGCTGATCTGAAGGAGTAGATTCTTAATTACCTGGTGTACCGTAGGTGAGCAGTGTGTACAAGATGTCCTCAGTGGCCAGACTCTACAAGCAAGCTGTCATTTCAGACCTAAGGTACAGCTGACTTGTTAGTCATCCTCATTATAAATCATAAAGATTTCCAGCTGATATTAAAACAATGATTTACAGTTGTGAAAATGAAAGCACATGTTCTTTGAGGTTTCAAAATGAGGTAAATATAACATCAGATATAAAACATTCATATTCATCATTTATGTAGGAAAAACTAAACCAAGGTGCAGAAGCAGAACAACTAAATGCATTCCATGATTCAATACTTTAAACCTACCTTTAGCAGCAATAAAGTTGGAGTTTTCTGTATGATGTGATCAGACTTGTTATGGATTCATTCTGGTCCTTTTACCCTTTTTGCTTCAGTAAATGTGGTTTTCAGCATTTGTTTATGAATAGCTTTTTATAGGGTCCCAACTTGGCTGAGGTCTGGACTGTTGAGGATTGAAGTACCTTCATTGTGGTATTTTTTCAGTCATTCTGTTGTAGATTTGTTCCTATGATTGGGATCATTGATCTGTTACATGACTCAAATTCTGACACGTTTTGGTGGTCAGACAGATTTCTTGCAGGTTTGATGCTAACTTGGTGCACAGAGGATCTCACAATAAGGTCAATAACTCTAAGGCGTTCAGATACTGTGACTACAAAGTCCAGAAGTCTTGTTTGTTCAGATGCACTTTTGCCAATCTGAGCTGTACTACCATGTTTTTTGGGTTTTTTTTTTTCTCTTTTTCTCATTCTCTTGACAGCTTTTCCAAACAATCCAGACTTCTTTAGACTTTTTCTAATCATATTTTAATTATACTGAGACCTGTAGAGTCTGGTGTGCATCTTTATTTTATTTTATTTTATTTTATTTTATTTTATTTTATTTTATTTTATTTTATTTTATTTTATTTTATTTTATTTTATTTTATTTTATTTTATTTTGACCATTTCTCAGAGATTTACATAACTTAATCTTGTACCTTCACTTTGGGATGTTGGCATCTACTCTGACATGTTTCCACCTTTAGATAAATGTTCTTGCTGTAAGATGATTGTCTATAGATGGGAAATAGTCTACAACCCTTCCAACATTACATAATTGCCTCTCTTAGATTATTGCTGTTGTCTTTCCTCTTTGGCATTGTGTTAAAGCGAGGCCAGATTTATTCAGGCCAGGAAGCTGTCAAAATGTATTTATTTATTAGTTTTTCATTTTAGGTTGTCTTTCTCTTTTATTTCTTTGTTGTTCTTTTTTGTTTGTTTATTTTTTTCACATTTGCTGATAATCTGTTAATAAAGTGGTAGCTACCTGCAGCACAGGGATATGTAGTTTTTCATACACTGCTGCTGCATTTTGCTTTGGTTTGTGTTAAAGGAAGAAAAACGGTAGAATATTGTTTGCAGTGTTTTTCATCTACGGTATCTATCTTTTTATTATGTCTTAATAAGTGATGTCCAATGATTAAAATAGTTTGCTTTCTTTTTCAGTTGACTGAAATGATTCACTTTTTATTTACTTACTTCTGTTCTTCCCTCCAAGTAACAACAATAAGGGGGGTGTGCTGGTGCATTTCTGGATGGTGTTTATAGTTCCCCAACTAAAGAGCAAAGCAATGTGCGAGGAGTGTATTGAGGCCATTCTCAGAGACTCTGTGTACACCAGCCTGAAGAACAGATCCTCTGTGGGCTACTTGCTGGGCCTTCCAGTCGATATAGACTCCATCCTTATCAATGGTTTGTGTGTCTTCTTGGATTTCTAAGTCTGTTTATCATCCTGCACAGTTACCAAAATGGCTTGCTCTGTCCTGTTACAGGTGTTCAGCGTTCAGATTATACTTCAAGCACAGCAGGTAGGTCTGACCTCAAGTGGCTGAATAGAGTTTGTACTATCTAATATTTGAAGTTTTTCTCTCCCTTTGATGCAGACTCACAGTGTGTAGATAAGCTGTATGCCAATCTTCCCGGGACCAGCGTTCCTTTAAACGTCTTCTCATCGTGGGGTGGTGTCAATTGTCACGTAAAACTCACCTCCATCCCTGGTTCTCTGATCCGCCTGACCGTTAGCTCATTCCTTATTGAGCCCACAGACTGTGTGAATGATGCCCTCACTGTGTACGATGCTCTGCTGCCCATGAGAGGGCGCATTCTGCACAGGTGAGGCTGCAGCAATCTCACTTCTTTGTTGTCTTTTGTTTTGTTTTGTTTTTTTCAGTAAAATGGATCACCCCTTGCTATAGAGTGGAAATGCATATATAGCATATATAAGTACAAAAGACACCCATGTTATTGTATCCAAATAATTATTTGTCATTTTGCAGTTTGTTTGAACTCATTTTTTTTACCACTTTTAAGGGGTTGAGAAGATAGAAAGAAAATACCAAAAACAAATGTTATGACACTTTATGATGTTTTTTCTTTTTCAAAGAAGCTACACTGCTGCATGTGATCATGTGTGTCTGTGTACGGCAGGCTGTGTGAGTCAGTATCCAGCTCTTTCTCCATTGTCTCCACGTCCAACGTCATGTTGCTGTCCTTCAGAATGACAAATGGGAACAAGAGCTTCAAAGGGCACTTTGAGGCCATCACTGAGGAAAGTATGGCACATTTTCCTGTTTACCTCATGGGTTCCTGTAAAATTATGTAATTACATTATAAACTCAAAGCAGTGGCCCACATTTAATATTTTATAAGTCCACAATTGTATCGAAGTTATTATTTATGTGTCATTTGAATTTTTATGGCTGTGTATTTGTAATTAGCTTTGGGTTAAACCTAACCATCAAGTCTCTGTGTCTTTCTTAGTATGTATGTCTCATATTGAGACCCATTTAGAGCCCGACGTAGGCAGTCAGATTTTCAGTCCCTTCCATCCAAGCCTGCTGCCCCCAGTGTGCTCCTGTACCTGGAAGTTTAAGGTAAATAATCTAACATACTGAGAAATAAACACCTCTAGGTTATTGCTGGGCTTTACTGACAGTATATTCTGCTACTTTGCAGACGTCAAACTCAAATTTAGGAGTTGCACTTCAGTTTCAGAACTATGCACTGAAACCAAAGGATATGAAGGGCTGTGACAACGGCTGGTGGAGGGTCAATGAAGTCATGTATGTTACTACTGCTGTGAAAATGCACTGCATATCTTGAATGTGTTTTATTGGATTTTATTGTTAATGACAGTTCCCCTTCCCACAGTTTCTGCGGTATTTATGTGGGACATCACACAGTGTTTCGGATTCCTGATCAGAACCCAGTGATGGAGTTTCGCTGCAGCTCACTTAGCTCTTCTCAGCCTTTCCAGGCTTCCTACAGCAGCTACAATATCAGCCAACGTAAACACTGCATGTCAAAAGCGTGCTTCACTCTAACACCAGACATAAAGCTGTGTTTAAATCCTAAAGATAAAACTGTATTCTCTCCTGGTCTTTGTTCACCAGCGTGTCCAGAGAGCCACTTCTTGTGCACCACTGGACTGTGTGTGGAGAAGAGTCGACTCTGCGACGGCCTGGACGACTGCCAGGACGAGAGCGATGAAGTCTTCTGCTGTGAGCTGCTTTACAAGTCACACATCACTGGTTTCCTTAAAACAATAAGGAATGTTTGATTGTGAGCCTGTGAGGCTTTGTTGACACATGACATTTGAGTAAAAGTTTTACAGTAAGCTTGTATTTAATTGTGTTTGCTGCATTTCTTTACAGCAAGACCCACAATGAATTGTGGGAGCAACAGTCCTCCACACCCTCTGTTTGTTTGCAATGGAGAGAAAGACTGCAGTGATGGTGTTGATGAAAACAACTGCACCCAGGGTATGCATGTGATGTATATTTCTAAAAAAAAATTTTCTCAAGATATCTAATAATTGCTCTGTGTTTTGATAGAAACCACCTGCTCTGCAATCAGGTATCAGTGCAGGAGTGGATCCTGCATCCTGAAGAAGAATGCAAAATGTGATGATGTTCCTGACTGTCAAGACCACAGTGATGAAGTGGACTGTGGTGAGTATGCTACATGACCTGTTTCATGAGCACATTTAATGCTCAGAGTGAAAGAAAGACATTGGATGGTTTCAGCAGGCACATTTATTTAAATAAAAAGTCTGTTTTGATGTGAATCCAAAGAGGAGATGTTTGTCAAGCCTGAAATTTCTTTCTGAAAATATTTAACGTATAAAATGTATAACTTAGTCTTATGCAACAATTTGAGCATTAAACAGTTTATCTTACCCAGTAGTTAATGGCTACAAAAAAATTACCATTCTCTGCATCTCAAGATTTTCTTTTGGCCCTTTGGCAAAGAAAATTTTAAAAACCAATTTTTATTGAGCTAAATTCGTATAGTGTGTACAGTACTTTTTTTTTTTTTCTCTCTTTCACAGTTAAGATTTATATAAGATCTGGTACCAAGAGTTGGGATGGGGTGGGGGTAGTGTTATATGTTTGTATGTTTAATTGTCGTAAAAAAAATTAAAAAGAAATACTTTGATCAAACTAAAATGAGTTCATTTTTGTAAAATTCAGGGAGATTATTTACAGAGAAAAGCAAGTAAACTTAAATTGTTTTCACTCATAGTTCTGCTGGTGTAAAAATAGCAGCTAACAGTCATGACTGGAGGTAGATCAGCTGTCAGAGTTTTGATGCTCCAGAAAGTAATTAGCATTACTGGCATCATGGAATCATTGAAGTAGCAGGCTGTTTTTCCGAGAAATGTGATGCTTTCATTTATGTAAATTAAAACTATGTGACTGCCAAACTTTCCATCAAGATATGTCAATATCAGGTCAATCAAAGCTTAGTTCAGAAATTCATTTCCCTGTGTCCTTTAGCTGCCATGTCAACTATATTTTTCAATCCTCTTGCAGGAATTTCCTTCATTGTTTGTCTTACTTCCACAATGACTGTGTGGCAGTCACAACACCACCAAAAACATTTTCGTATCCAAATCCTGTGCTCCTAATGAAGCACTCGGTAATTATGCTTCCACTACACTGCGGGGCATCTGCCAGCTCCTTCATGTGGTTTCATGTGAAAGAAGTCATTTTATAATCTGCAGGGCAGTGAGATTCAAACCTGCTGACCAGGAACAAAGAGGCGAGCCCAGCCCTCCCTGTGCTGTTATTTTATCATGAAGGGGTCTCAGGTGATGCCTTTGATCTTCTGCTGATGTTGAAGACACATGCGCGTGCGTACATGCACATACACAAACACTATGTTAAAGGTCTGACTTTTAATAAGGTGGCGGGAGAGCTGCCAGCCATGGTGATGACTCAGCATGTCAGCAAAAGTAGTTAGAGTAGGTGTATAGCACGCTCATAGTGTATGCAGTATACAGGGAAGGAGCCACATTGTGACACAAACAAACACATTCAGCATCCTGTACTAATGATGGTGCCAGCCGAGACATGGGTCGGCCATAGAGTTTTTTCTTTTTAAAAAAGGAAATGATTACATTCCTCTTTCTAATAAAAACGTCTGTAAACACTGTTATGATGAGTGTGGTCACCTTAAAAAGACATGAAATAAAACATATGTATGTTAAAGATGGGGATCACCAAGCAGCTTATTTCCACCCATACTGTGATTTCCATCTTATGTTATAGTCCTACATTTATTTAATATGTACACTATTAGAATCCTATATTTACTTGTAATAAATCCACAGTGTCTTGCCTATATTGTGGTGTTCGTTGCATGTTTTTAACTTAGTTTGTTCTTTTGCAGTGATGAAAATTCATAAGATCCCCTATTTTGTCCTCTTTGGAGTTGTAGTATCTAGAATTTTGCCAGGATCCAGGTCTCTCTTTGATTACTTGTAAAACCTGTTGGGAACTTCTGTTGTATATTTTGGCCTAGCACTTACCATTTATTAAGGAGTTATATGCATATATAATTAATATGGCCCTGTCTCGCAATGATAAAGAATCCTTCACAGATAATCCAGATCGCTCCAAAAACTTAATGGAGTGTAGGTTAGACCAATAGCCATGTCAGAAAATAATCATGAACGTCTGTCCAGAAGTTGCTAACAAACAGTCAAATAAACACAAACCAGCAAAAACATTACGTCCCAAGTTCAAAAAGATCCATAGAAAGATAATTAAATTAAATTGAATGAAATGAAAAAAAAATACTTGATTATTATGTTTTTTATTATAAAGTTGATTATTATTATTATTATGTTGTACGACAAATAAGTTGGTTGTTTTGGGGTGCAGTTTATAGCACTTGATGTGATTTTAGTGGGCTCAGTGGCTTTTCATCCATGCGGTTCTGGTTTACTGTCTGGTGATGGTTGGTAGGCTGAATCGTTGTGCCTGATCACAATGGATTGCATGGATGACTGCGTTTGGAAAGGCTGCTGATGCTGGGACTGGAGTCTGTTTCAGCTTGATTTGTGTCCTCCCTAAGTCAGAAATATCATCCTTTCTTTTCACTCCAATCACTCATTTCTTTCAAAACAGAATAAGTCTGGTCTGGTAAGCGTTAGGGGCCTTCCCCTTGTCAAAATCTTGCAGGACTGTGGAGCCCAAGAGCAGACAGTCTAAAACTGTGCAGTCAAGAAGTTTTATTCAGAAACAGGGGAAGTTCACTGACAGACTGAATGGCAGGCAGAAAGACAGAAAGGTGATTCAGCTGATTTTTTTCACAGTTATATATGCAGACATGACTCGTGACAGGGATGTGACTGTGGTTGGATCCAGAATGTGCTCCTTGGCATGAACAGGTTTACTGCAGATACAATATTTACATTAGACCTCACAATGCGAGCAAGACACAGTGTTTGCAAATGTACTAAATCAGATATATCACATGTTGTACGTTCAACAATCTGGCACTGACTGAATAAGGAACTGAAGAAGATGTACTGCTTGATGATGAGTTGCTGCTGTGATGTAGGAACCTGTCAGAGCCCACGAACACGGGAGAGACACATGGGGGGAAAAGAGAAGGAACAGAAGGGCAGACAACAGAGTCCAGAGACTCGTGACAGTTGCAGGGTATATTTGCCCAGTTTTTTATGCTGTACCTTACTTTAAAATCACCTGGCAGCCTTGCTATTAGCATGTTTAAAAGAAAGCAGATCGTGGAGCTTTAGCATCACCAGTGCTAAGTAATTTGGATATTGAGGTCATTTTTAAGCACTTTATTATTTCCTGATCTAATGTGAAAGTTTTGATTGACTAATTTAAGGTATAAATAAATACACATTTCCTTTACACATTCACTGAAAACTAAATATGAAACGGCTTCCCACATTAGCTCCAAGCTAGTCTAGTGTTACAATATAGCTGCGACATAGCTTCAGGTTAACATTGTGTTAATAGCCTTTGTACTTGCATGGAATCAAAAGTACAGCCAAAGGTCAATATGTTTAAGAATGACAAACTGGGACATGGTTACTCATTCCAGTCCTACAAGAGCCGCAATCCAGCAGGTTTTTAATACACCTGAATCAAATTAAATGGATCTAACTTCCGATCAAGTTCTGCATGTTGAGTCATTCAGTTGAGTCAGATGTTGCAGCAGGAAGACATTGAAAGGTACTGGATTGCGTCTCTCACTCCATACCGGTATATCGACACTGGTGTTCGATGCTTACCTGGAAAGTTGTTTCTCTTCTCCTCCTCCAGTGACCTGTCAGTCACCTGTGGTGGCACTTGGGGTGTGTAGTCAGCTTTCAGAGGTGGCCCGTACCACTTCTCCAGTTCAACCCCTGTAACATGCACTTAAACAAACTGTTTAAAAAAGAGAAGAAAAATGAATATAAATCTAAATCCATCTCGTTGTCGTCCTCAGCCTGTGGTCATCCCTTCCCGCCAAAGAAGATAGACTCCTCTACAGGTCTTGACCGTATTGTGGGCGGAGTGAACTCTGTGGAAGGGGAGTGGCCTTGGCAGGTTAGCCTTCATTTTGCTGGTAGCATGTACTGTGGCGCTTCTGTCCTTTCCTCTGATTGGCTCATCTCAGCTGCCCACTGCTTCAGCAAAGAAAGGTAAGCTGTCTTTACTAATGATCAAGTTTGTTGTCATTTATTAATTATAGATTTAATTCTTTACTCTGACCTAAAATATATTGTGTTCTGTAGCTTTCATGATGTTATATCTTCTATAAATAATATACACTAATAAGCCACTACAGGCTTTAATGCTCCTTTAGAATCCCTGATCCTCCTTTCTGTCTTTCTGACTGCAGACTCTCTGACCCACGTTACTGGAGTGCTCATATTGGCATGCTGACACAAGGCAGTGCCAAATACGTGGCAGAGATCCAGAGGATTGTAGTGCATGAATACTACAATGCAAACACGTTTGATTATGACATTGCTCTGCTGCAGCTGAAGAAGGCCTGGCCATCCTCCCTCAGCCCGCTGGTCCAGCCTGTGTGCCTACCGCCCTCCTCCCACACCGTCACTGACAGCCACCGCTGCTTCGTCACAGGGTGGGGATACAGATCTGAGGATGGTAAATAATATGGTGAAGAGAATTAAGTGACTTTCCTGTTTAAGAAAACAAAATATTGATAGTAAATAGTGTAATATGTGCAGGGACGGATTAAAAGTGCACAGGCCCCTGGGCCCAGAGTGTCCCACGGGCCCCCCTTCCCCAGCGCAACGTTGTGAAAATTGTGAATGATACAGTGTGAAACAACATTTCTAACATCTCTCAGCCAGTGGTACCAATAGCAATACACTATACACTGTGGTGTAACTATCTGGCTTTTATGTACATTTTGTTTTATGTCCAAACTTTGGTGTATGGCCTATGTGGGCCCCACTAGTCTCCAAATGAGCCCGTGCCCATAATGTCCATTGGATAATTCGGCCTTGAATATGTGACTAAGATCTTTACCTATTTTTCTAAACTTATTCGTTAATTACTACTTATAGCTGACTGCAGATTTCCATCCTTTACTGGCAGTATTTACATCTAAAGCTAAATAAAGATTTACACCTTTTTATTCTGAACTATATTTTTAGAGGTTCAAGTCTCAAATGGAATTTAACCAATTAACAACTATGATAAAATGCACAGTTTTAACACTTGGCAGACTTTTCTACAGACAGTGACAACCTGAGTTCACAGTCAGTCACAGGAGAACACATGACTCTGGGATGTTTTACAAGGTCGAAACTGCCTCTCAGTCAGGTTGACATGATCCAGCAGAATATTGAACTTCACCTGCATGCACTGCAGGGTTGTTTCTGAAGGTAATAGTAGAGGTCTTTTTTTTTTTTTATTATAAAGAATCAGTTTTGCAACTTTTGTCTAAATTTGAGGACACAGTATAGCCATCACTTCAGAATTCATCCACCTATTTCTATTTTCTGTCACATCATTAATAAACACAAGTGACCCTGTTCTATTAGAAGTTTATAATACTTACGTGCCCATATCACTAAACCATCCTCAAATGTTATACAGAGGATTGTGTTTGCTTGACCCACAGTATCGATATTTTGTTTAATTGGCCACACGTGGTGTTTGGGCCACACTTTGGAATGATTTCCAGGCGTTTTGCCTGCTTAATTCATTATGAAATAATTAATAATTGCCACAC
Organism: Telmatherina bonti; assembly: GCF_933228915.1. Classification (NCBI taxonomy): domain Eukaryota; kingdom Metazoa; phylum Chordata; class Actinopteri; order Atheriniformes; family Telmatherinidae; genus Telmatherina; species Telmatherina bonti. The sequence goes on from NC_136618.1 coordinate 17,114,765, forward strand.
CAGACCAGGAAAGGACTGAACTGGATTTGATAAGAGATTAGGTTAAAGTGAAAGGGTGTGTGATGGACATGTCTCTGTGATTGTTTAGTCAGCTGGGAAGACACTCACAGGACAAATGTTTCTATGGAAACAGTTTTTTTAAACAGCCGTGATGTTATGTAATATGCAACATTTAATTTACAGCATTAATAGACAATTATGATTAACTAAAGAGAAGAAAGTTTTTAAAGCAAATTGTATAGAATGCAATTTCCTGATATTTATAATTTCTTCATCTGTCATCTCTTTCATGAGCTGTTTCCCTTATTTTCTTTAGCTGTTCTTTTCTTTAGTACAATCTGTTCTTATCATCCTCACTTCTCTGCTTCTTTTAATCCACGTTTATCAGACACAATGTTATGTCAGCTGCAAGGCCTAACAGCACGCCATCCCCCTCTTTAGATAAGGTGTTGCCCTCCATGCTGCAGAAAGCAGAAGTGTCCATGATGAGCCAGACAGAGTGTAAGAAGCGCTACGGCCCCATCTCTCCACGGATGTTGTGTGCCGGGGTCCTGTCAGGAGAGCGGGACGCCTGTAGGGTGAGTTTTCAGACTGCATCACTTATTGTCACCTGCATTTAGTCTTTGTCATAGTCAGCTGGTGTTTGTTTATTTATTTATTTATTTTAGAAAATTCTTCTTTCTACATGTTTTTCTTTTTCTTTTCTTTTATTTCAGGGGGATTCAGGAGGTCCTCTGTCCTGTCAGGCTCCAGGGGGGCATCGCTGGTTTCTGATTGGAATTGTCAGCTGGGGGTCTGGCTGTGGCAGACCAAACCTACCTGGGGTTTACACCAGGGTCAACAAGTTCACCTCTTGGATCTACAGCCATATCAGCTGACGTATAAAATTCATGTATTCTGCTTCTTCCAAATAAAGTCATAATGTACATTTAATGTGGACAGTGTGTGTTTGTGTTTTTTTTTTAATAGATGTGAAATTGAATTGATCATGATAACAAACTATTATTGGTGTTTGACTCTGTTTTGACAAGTTTGAATCTGCTGGTGTCCCTGTTGCGTTTCCACTTCAAAGACCATCATTCCCAGTTCTACTGCAGTCTCCCAATGAAGACGTTTGACACCGGATTTATAGCAGGAGACTGTTCTGCAGCCCCGTGGAGCTTCTTATTGTCATATCTTACACACGATGCGCTCAAATACTCTTTTATCCATCCGATCTTGAGCCGAGCATACAGCAGCGAGGCCGTTTGCCCACAATATCTGTCGCAGGGATGCTTGTGTGGATTGTATCCTTTCATAGTGGTCTCTTTGTCCCCCGCATTGCATTGTGGGGCTCCGTGTGACACCTGCCGCCCAGTTCAGGTAAAAGGGAGGCGGTGAATGCCCACCGCATCCGAGGCCACTCAGCTCGAATTACTGCATTTTTTTCCCCTCCCTCTCTTTTCTTTTTTTATTCAGAGGAAGCGACAGCGGGGATTTCCTCTCTCTCCATCGTTTCTATGCCTGAGGTATTGTTGCATATCGCCTCTCCGGAGCTAAACGGGACCGTGCTATGTGGACTCTCCCCAAAAGCAAAACTTGTGAAGTGTACTGCGTCTCCGCGCACGGACACTCAGGCTGCTCAGCTCCAAAGGTAAGCCGTCGCTGTGCATCTTTCATTGCCCATAAAAAACGGTGCCAAAAAAATAGTCCTCTTCACAAGGGCTGGTTCTTCAATATAGTCAGTTTTATGGCAAATGATCCCTGTTTAATCAGATTTTGTTGTGTTTTGGAACAAAATTCCATACTCTTTAGAACCCATCAAACTAACTAAACCAGATTTAATCAAAATTCCTGTTGAGGGATGTGGGGATCCCTTTCTCATGGATGTCCATGACAGGTTGACTGAGTGCTGACACTGCTGAGCCAGGCCGTGGGAAAGCAGACCCCTCCAGCCAAGCTTTGTCTGCTTCCCCGGAGACTCCTGCCAGCCTTCAAATGTTTTAGGAGATCGTTTGAGTTAAAAGGGCTCATCACTGCCATCACTAAATCAGCCCCTGTTCAATTCTAAAAATCTATCTTATTGATTTTTGCATTGAGGATGCTTTTCATTTACTGCTCATCTGTCCTGACAGCTATAAGCAACCTAAGAGCAGACGTTAAAAGCTGATATTTGAGTCATGTTCTTGTGTCTGAAAGGGAGATGGGGAGTTGAAGGAGCCCACCCAGTCATTGACCCCCCCTACGCAGACAGAAGACCTGGCAAAGAAGAGTGCAGAGGGGGTGCAAGCTCCATCTTTTTGCTCCTGGAGGAGATGGATGTTAGGTCTCCTTCCTTTCTTTCCCTTCACAGCTGCCATTGCACTGACTCTCCACTACTTAACATGTGAGCAAAGCTACTCTGCATCTTTTCCCTTTGAAATGTATTTATTTTGAGTCACACTGTTCACCTATCTCAAATCTCTGCTTCCCCCTCCTCAGCTCCGCCTTGCTCAGTGTTCTTCCTCGGAGGCAGCATGGAGTTCCCAAACCTGAGCTTCTCCTCAGAGCTGACTGACTCCACCTCCCCCCAGTTCCGCCTGCAGGCTCAGGCTTTGAACCATTATGTAAGTGGAACGAAGGGGCTTGTCTGTCACTGCCTCCGCTCTGAGTGACACATTAGAGAGCTGCTTGACCTTCCTGCTCCTGGCTGAAGCTGATCTTGCTGTTCTAACTTTGATATGCTTCACCACAGCACGCTACCGACGTTTTTATGAGGCGCTATCAAAACACTCCTGCCCTCTCTCTCTCTCTCTCCTCATCAGTCCTTGCACTCTTAGTCGAGTGGGTCTCTCCTTATCTAGTCCATCCTCCCCTGTCTGTCTGTTTCTTTCTTCACCACTTTCCTCTCTTCTGCCTCTCTCTGTGTCTCTCTGACGGTGTTAAATGTAAAGCTGAAACAAGAGCTGTACACAGTGTGTGTGCAAGTTCCCGAGACCCCCAGGGACAGGGTCCTTTCAGGACTGAGGACAAGCCTGCTATTTGTGAGCCTAGCTAGACTTGGGCAGCAAGAGTGAGAGGAAGAGCAGGCCCTCAATAAAAACATTGTCTGTGTAGCTTTCACACAATCAGCCACTATGTGTGCTGTACACTACAGAGAGTAGGCAAACCTGTGTTTGATGCCGGGGTTAAGAGGGAGAGGCAGGGCAGTAGGGCAAGCTGGGATGACAGAAGGACAAAGATAAAACGAGGGGAAGCAGGGGTGAATTTTTGGACCAAAAGGTCATGCACATTGGTGTAGATTATTCTAGATGATAGATGGGAATTCCCCAAACTGTGCAGTGACCTAGTTTAATTCTCCTCGAACCAGCTGACACTGTGAGTCTGGCGGCTTGCTAATTGGTCATAGTATCTTAGTGAGTATCTGTTTATTAAACTCAAGGCCAGGAGCCCATACCACCCAGGGTCTTACCTCTACACGACCAACAGGTAGAAACACAATGGCTCTCTGTGTCAACATGCACACATAGAGAGCCTGATACACACACACACATACAAGAACAATGCTTTAGTTGAACTCCGGCTCAACCAGGTGTGATCATACTTCATGTTGCTTAAATGGACAAAGTAACCTCACATGTTTTTTTTTTTTTGCCTGTTCCACTCTTAAAAACAGTTCTTAGAGCTCTACGAGTCCACCCCCTGGAGCTCCTACCACCTGCACTCAGGAATTACCGCCTTCAGGTAGACTGTGGCACATCAAAACCCTTTTTTTTTTTTTTACAATAAAGTGTACATACATGTCCTGTCACGAACAGTAACATTATAAATCCATTTGTGTGACAGTGAAGGAGCAGAAGGACTCAATGTCTTCTATTGGAGTAAATTCACCGCGCCTCATGATGTTGCCATGGAAATCCAGAGGTCCACCCCTGAGAGGTTGCAGCGTAGGCTCCCAGGCAGCAACAAGGTGCAGCGTGACAGCCGCAATGAGCAGCGCTACTACATGGAGCCAGATGATGACATGTTCTCTCTGCTAGGTAGAAGCTCTTGCTGCTGCTGCTTGAATACACACAATTCTTTTTTATATTATTTTGACACATTTGAGTGTTTCAACATCTTCCATGTGTTTTTTTTTTCTTTTCAGGTTTGGATCCTGATGACTTTGACTCAGATGAAAAATCAGACAAAATGAAAAATCCAAATAGTATCCAGGGAGGGAAATGGCAACTTGGATTCCAAGGTGAGGCGATTTTTCAAGGGGTTAAATTTTGCACTGTGACCTTGGAGAGCCCTAAAGGAATTATGTAAATCGAAGACATCCCTTCATATCCCTTTGTACTGTACTGATTACTGAAACACGATATTCTTTATCACGAATAAAACAGCCCTTCATCATTTGCAGTCCACCGCAGATGCTGTTGCTAGGATACCCACCAGGTCAAACAAACATTCTCATGTCACTCCCTGTGCGTTGCTCCCTACACTGGCCTCTGGTCACCTACAGGATTTAGTTCAAAACACTCATCACACACTGGGCTCTACATGTACAAGCAACCGTGAATCACTCACATCTCATTCACATTCCCATCACTTCACACGCACTCAGATCTAATAACCAGAACCTGGCGTCTGTCCACCCCATCCACCTGAAGACCTGCGGGGACAGAGCTTAAACTTCCACTGCCCCCATATTTTAGAATGCTCTTCTCACTAGTATTAGATCTGCTGATAATGTAGACAGTCTCAGTTTTAGACACATGTGTTAAGAGTTGCCAATGGTTAAACTGGTGTTGGTGAAGTATTCTTTCATAGATAGATAAAATTGTACCTGTTTTAAAGGTACAGTGTGTAGGAATTACTGACATCTAGTGGTAAAGATGGGCATAAAAACTACCTCAGCTGCCAATCACGGTAGTGAATCCTTCCAGATATATACAGTACATATCCAGATAAATATATATTGTCTTCTGTCAGAGTTGAGGTGGCTTCAGGTGCAGCGATGACTGAACTTTAAGTAATATTTCAAAATTGTGCACGTTTACGGTCTTCTTCTTATGTGTATTTTTTCAACTTTACTTATCCCAAATGGTGTTGTAGTTCCTATCAGATTACGTTGGTAATGCAGTTTTAAAGCTCAGAGGGTTCTCACGTCTCACACAAAGTTGTTTGTCCATTCTGGGACACCATAGTAAAAACTGTGATGCAAATATCCAATCCACTTTATTTATAAAGCACATTTTAAAAACAGAAAGCCTCCAAAGTGCTGCAAAGAGTCAAATATCACAAAATAAAGAAATATGGCAGCAAGATTTGATGGCTCATACTAGGAGTATAAAACTTATTTAAGGTTATTTTTGTCAATTTAATTCAGATAGTAGTAAAAACACAGTTCTTATTTATATATTAATTTATTTCTGTAACTGACCTTTGTTTTGTTAGATGTTGCATCTTCCATTTATTATGATTTTTATTGGATTTTTATTGTGATTGTAATTTTATCTGCAGAAAGTGCTAAACAAATAAGCATCTGATCTCTCATATGTGAGATTTCAATCAACCACTTTATCTTGGTTTTTTTTCATTAACTTGCTACCCACCAGTATATGATGTTTGATTTTATTAACACAATAATCCCATCGAATTCTCTGTTCAGCTATGTCCTTTGACCTCTATGCCAAATATGGGAACAACCGCACTCTGAGCCTTGTGAGCCCCAAGAAGCCATACTACCAGTGGCGTCTTCGTGTGCCTTCGGGTCATGTGGTTCGACTGGTCATCCTCACTCTCCAGGGGGCCGCACCTGGAAGCTGCGCCGCCCACAAGCTGTCTGCCTATGACTTTCTTCTTCCTTTGCAGAATAAGATAATTGCCAGGTAAAGACTAAATGTGGACAGGATTTTTCGCTTTGTGGAAATATCAGAACAAAAGCAGAAGCTTTTTCTCTAAAATGCTTGCTAAACATTCGGTGTATGGGTCTTTTTCAGGTGGTGTGGGTTGCCTGTTTCGGGTTCATCCCCAGTCATGAAGCTGACATCCTCTGGCAATGTGATGTTGGTCACTTTTTCTTTCAGCAGACAGAGAGATGGAGCCGTTTTCAAAGCTTACTTCCAGGCTATCCCAAAAGCAAGTGAGGGCCTGTTTGTGTCAGAGTTTCAGTGCTGCAATTGCTTTTATTTGATGAGCATTTGTGTTACAGAAATTGTTGTTTTTGTGTATTCTGAGCTCTTATTTGTCTCACCATCTCCCCCTGCAGGTTGTGGAGGATCAATTACTTCCTGGAATGGCTCCATTTCTTCCCCATATTACCCTTCTTACTATCCTCCAAATATAGACTGCATTTGGACATTACGAGTGAGCTATACAGGAGTTTTTAATAGGAAGACTTTGAGTGTGTGTATGCTAGACATAGTGCTATAGGAAGGTAGGAAGAGAGTAGAGTATCTATTTATTATGCAACCTGACATCACTCCAGTATCTGAACTTTTTCTTTAATCATCTGTGGTTATTTTATCAGGTGCCGTTACCAGGATATCTGATCTCTATCACGATCGTGACGATGGACATTCAGGATTCCCACTCATCTGACGGATGTGAGAAAGACTGGCTGGACATTGGTGGGATGAAGTGAGTTGTGAAGTTGAAACATCGAGATAACATCAAAGCATGTTTTGTCTCATGATTGTTTAAAATGCTTCATGTTCTGTATGAGCACTGAAATCCTTACTTTTGTGATGCTTTATATCTAGACTCTGTAATCCAGTGTCAGACAGCAGCAAAAAGCGGGTGTTCTCCTCTCCTCTTTCCATCCACTTCCATTCTGATGAATCTCTCACACATAAAGGCTTCTACTTGCTGTACCGAGCCTTCTCTCCAGAGAGCAGTAAGTCAATTATGGTGCTCTAAGGATATTATTTTATATTGCTTGTGTTTTAAAAGCAAAACAAATCTCTTTGACAAGTGAAACAGACTAATGACAGTTTTTGCCTTACCTTTGAATTTAATTTATATGTAGAAATGGTCATTTTTTGTTATCAATAAACAATTTTAAAGCAAAAAAGTGCCTTTTTAACGTGCTTTGCTGTCTTTTCAAGCTTGCCCTCGCCAGTTCCGCTGTGGAGATGGCCGCTGTATCCCTCTGAGGAAAGTCTGTGATGGAGAAAAGGATTGCTCAGATGGACGGGATGAGGCTAAATGTTGTAAGTTTTACTGCACAAGGACTATACAACATTATGGCCAATGCCCTCTTGTGGGTTTTACATTTAATTTCAGGTTTATATCTGCTTATCTTGACTAGATGGAGCTATGTTATTACTTACAGCTTATAGAAGAAGTGATGCATCACATTAGTAGCTATCCCAATGTTTCAGTTTTCTTTCCATCCACATGCTGGCAGTATTTAAAAATAAGCAGAAAGTCTTGAATAAATTAGATTTTTTTTTGTTAAAACATTTAGTATGTTTGGAATTTAGAATTATTGCAACAATTTTCTTTAAATATTACACTGTGTCAGAAACCTTGTAGGAAAAAGTGTTGTCAAAGCATTCAAGTGGACTAAAATCTATGTGAATGCTCAGCATCCTGCAGGCCGGGGGAAGTGCTGTGTGGAAACGGCCAGTGCAAACCTCAAAGCAGCCAGTGTGTCGGTCAGAGCATCTGTGCAGACAGCAGTGAGGAGGGCATGTGTGGTAAGCAGATTGTACCGTGGTCTAACACATACAAGTACATGTGTTAGCTTTAAACAAGCTTTATGTGCTGCTTTGTGGTTGTTTTTAGGAGGTAAATGTTACCATGTTTGTCCCAACAAGTTGTGTTTGCCTAAGTCATCAGTGTGTGACGGTATTATTGACTGCAAAGACCGCAGTGATGAACTCAACTGCACCAGAGCATGTGAGGATTTACTATTATAATTAAGACAAACATGTTTTATGACAATACTCTGATGATTAAGTATTTCCCCTTTCTTTAGATGTGAAAGGTTGTTCCCCATCTTCCTACAAATGTGCTAATGGAAAGTGTGTGAGGAAGGTCAACCCTGAGTGTGATGGAGTTAAAGACTGCTTTGATGGCTCTGATGAACTGCGTTGTGGTAAACACTCATCTACCAAATCGTTTAACATCTGTGCCTGACAAAAGTAGTGTCACCTTTTAGATTGTCATTTTGGTTTCTTCTTCTCTTTCCCAGGCTGTGGCACCAGGCCCAGAAAGCGAGCTAAGATAGTGGGCGGGTCTGATGCAGTGGCAGGGTCGTGGCCCTGGCAGGTCAGCCTCCAGATGGAACGTTATGGGCACGTCTGTGGAGCAACGTTGGTCTCCAATCGCTGGCTCATCTCTGCAGCTCACTGCTTCCAAGACTCAGATGCTATCAAGTCAGAAAAACATAGCAAACGTCTCCTGGATAATTCCTGTGCATTCGTGTAGTCATGCTCAGTATGTCTGCAGATACTCGGATGCTCGTGCGTGGCGGGCTTACATGGGGATGCGAGTGATGACCAGGGGAAACCAAGGAGCGGCCAACAGACCCATCCGCCGTATCCTCCTCCATCCGCAGTATGACCAGTTCACGTCTGACTACGACATCGCACTTCTTGAACTCAGTGCACCTGTTTTTTTCAACGACTTGGTACAACCCGTGTGTGTTCCTGCATCCTCGCACACATTCACCACCGGGACTAACTGTTATGTCACAGGCTGGGGGGTTCTTATGGAGGATGGTAAGTGGTGCACAACAACAGGCTAACAGAGAGAAGGAGTATTTTACTGAAGTTATTGCTTATTGTGTATATCTGCGACCCTCAAATTTGTTTATTTCCGTCTTTGTCCTTTGCAGGAGAATTGGCTTCGCGCTTACAAGAGGCTTCAGTGAAGATCATAAACAGGAACACCTGTAATAAGCTGTATGATGATGCTGTTACTCCCAGAATGCTGTGTGCTGGGAACCTGCAGGGAGGAGTGGATGCCTGCCAAGTAAGTGTCACCCAAAATCATTTTATTATGCATATAGTAGGATGGTGTTTGAGAAATCTTTGGAAATTTGTGTATACTTTATATCGACAAAATAAAAATGATTATCAAGAATTTCTGTCTAAACCACAACAGAGTATGACTTACTTGAAAGCTGTGACCACTAGTTGCTTTCCATGGATTGTGTGTAAAGACCATGTTTCCTAATCCAGGTCCCAAAGGGTGCATTCACATCAGGATATTCTGCTAGACTCGGTACAATTGGTGACTCGGTTTAGTTTGGGAGTGCAACATTCTTGCAGACCATGTTTCCATTCATGCTGCTCTACTCAAACGAATCAGACCTTTTAAATAACATAATCCACTCCCCACAAACCATTTCTACTGCCCCACACACACTTATGTTTTGGTTGTGTTTACCCACAATGCACTTTGCTTTTTAGTCCACTTCAGACCAAGTCTGCTTCTTTTATCCAAATCAGAGTTTGTTGGACCATTCAAACCCCAAACAAAGCAGACTTTCTGAGCAAACAGACTAGGATTTGAATAAAAAAAATCAGGTGTGTGTGTACTCTAGAGACCCTCTGCAGTGTATCTTTTACAGTTTGAAAACCCATTTACACTAAGTTCAGTTTCTTAGTCAGTCATATATCAATGTGTCATTAGGCAAGTTCAGAAAGTGGAGTTTTAAAGCTGGAAAGTCACCCAGTGGATCTTTAAGGTCCAGTAATAAATTACATATGACATGGTTTATCATCTAAGCAAGCATGTTCCTGATGAATTTATTTTCAAAATTGCCGGTTTTAGGTCTTGTTTAATTTGCCATGACACTAGTTTAGTAAAGCCAAAGTATTTACTTGCTTTCTTATTATTTGAAGGTGTGTGTAAACACTCCTGTTATAATGTCCTGGCTTTAATGCTATTTCATAAATAGTGTGAAATGAAATTTTCATATTATATTGTATTTACGATCTATAATGTTGTTTTTTTTGGTTTTTTTTTCAAAACATGGTGAGATAAAGTCCAAGACTAATATCACATAGTTTTCAACTAGTACAATAAAATCCCACTTAAAGGTCATTGGATAAGTTCTACTGCAAGGGTGTCAAACTCCAGTCCTCAAGGACCGGTATCTTGCAGGTCTTTGTTGTTTCCCTCTACCAATACACCTGATTCAAATCAAATTAATCCAGCAGCTTCTTGTCAACCTGTATCTTAATTTTGGTCAGGTGTGTTGGAGCGTGGAGACAACAAAAAACGGCCCTTGAGGACAGGAGTTTGACACCTTTGTTCTATTGTTAGCCTGACTAAGTAACAGAACTTGTTCTGGTCGCTGTCAGCTAATTAAAACAATCACTGCTACAAGAATATGTGTTTTATGTTCATTTGGTACACAGGGTATACATCAAAATAAATCTGACAAGATAGTAAATGTCAATAGTAGCAGAAACCATTGAGGTGACTTCTGATGTTAGCAGCGGTGTGTTCAGATGAAGTGGTGTGAACAGATGACTGTTTAACTGCGTTTCTTTCTTTGTCTTTGTTTTAAATGATTACGCTCCGACAGCCGAATGCTTCCTTGTTATGATCTAAAAGTTAATGTTTTGTCCCCCTCAGGGTGACTCAGGAGGTCCATTAGTGTGTCTGGAGAGAGGCAGACGGTGGTTCTTGGCAGGGATTGTGAGCTGGGGCGAGGGCTGCGCAAGACAGAACCGTCCTGGCGTCTACACACAGGTGGTCAAGTTCACTGACTGGATCCAGCAGCAGACGAGAGGGCAGGTGTGACTAAATATCACACTCACATGAACAAAATGACACAGGACGACATTTTCAATCTTGAAAGTTTGTCCTTTGAATGTTGTCATGACTGCTCAATGACACATTCAGTCAGTTTACCGGAACGTGTCCAACGCAGCAGACCAGAGGGTGTGTCATCCCAGCTGCGAACCTTTCAGCATCCTCACAATCAACAAAGCAACAAAGTTCGCATTCATGACAAAAAAAACTTTTCAAATGTTGTCAGATTTTGGGTTATTGCATCTAAATGTTTGCATTTGAATGTAATGCGAGAACATAACTACACACAAAAGCCAGATAAATCATCTTAACGTTTGGCTTTGCAGGATACATGACTGCAGACTGAACAGTGGGTCATCATTTACCGGCATTAGAAAAATATGTTGGAAAGAAGATTAAAATGTATGTAGCATTTATCTTCTTGTCTTATTATCACAAAAACCACCAATACACATTTAATTCTGGTTTATTAAAAAAAAAAAAAAAAATTAAATGACATCTTTATTTCTATAATCTCAATGTCTTTGTTCATCACTTAATATGAAGCATCTTCTGAGTTGCACTTGCCATAATGTAGATATACTGTATACTTCATTTTCATCTCTAAAAACAGATCTTTTAACAACATGGTAACATGTTACCCATGAACAGCTTTCAGACTCTGTATTTCAGACCACATTCTATGTTGTATTCCTTATTTTGTTAAAAAATACTTTTTTTCAATGCAACTTTGTTTCCAGACAGCAACAGCAGCTGAAGTAGCTTCATGTTAAAACATCAAATTCAGGTGTACTGATTAGCTTCCTTTGATTTTTTTCTTTCTTCAAATTCCTAGTGTTATCGTTGTAGGTCTTTAGGCAATCTTTTACGCCTTGTGTTGCTCCCTCTACAGCCACAGAACGGTTTAATGCCTACAACCTTTTTCACTTTTCCTGAGAAACTCCTTGTGCTTTCAGGGACAAGTCTGACGCTTTCAGTACCTGGCTCTGATTTTCCTGTCTTTCTGGGTGTAATGGATCATAAAGTATTTTTCTCTGCTTTTATAGGATTATATGCTTTCATGTTTTAAAATATGCATCATGTTTCCTATAATGTTGATTTCTGCAGCACATGTGGTGCTCACTTCTTGAAATGTTCATGTCTGGTTTGGCTACCCCTCTCCCAAAACACCTATACTGCTGTGATTGGTTTGCTGTCAGTCACAAAGCAATGATTGCAGGAACACCAATAATGTTTTATAAAAGAATACTAAACACTAAAGGAACATATTAAGACACTAAAACAGAATAACTGTACGAGTGTCATTTAAAACACGAAATTGTTTGCTGACCTTTCCCTTTGGTTAAGGAAAGATCAGCAATCTTGAGACCCCAGACAGCATATACGTAGTTTATTCATTTGTACTGTGGTAAAAGACCTGAAGTCAGAACTTCTGCAGAAGACTTGATGAGTTTAGCATGGATATAAGCCATTAAACGTCACCAATTTACTCTGGAGCATGAGTATATAGACTTTTTTTATCTAGATGTAATTTTAGTGGCATGAGAACTGAGTATATATGAGTTATGTGTCTTTGTGGTTAGTGAGCTTGCTGTAAGGTTTTACATTTTTAAAAAATAAACCAAGCAGGTGTCAGTCGAGCACCTGCATTACAGTGCTCAACTGCTGGGAAGTTAAGAGACATGAATAACATGCTTGAATGAATTACTAATAAACAAAGCTACCGGAGAATATTTCTTGGGATTTAGTTGTAGCCAAAAATAATGGTTCCCTGGGTAATGCACCGCTCTATGTTACAGAGTTTTCAGAGTCTTGCAAACAGAACAGGTGAATATGCCAGGGATTTTGTCAGTCAGCAAGAGGCTGGAGATCAAACACTCAGCAAAATGGCTACATCTTTACCTTTGATTACAAACTATCAGAACCAATATCTGATTACACTGTGGCCATTTTGACATTTTTGTTCAAAATTAGTGTGATTCCAAACAATTTGTCCACATTAATCATGTTAACCCTAAAACACAGGAAAAGCATCCGCATCTTTTTAAAATACCATGTCTTGCCTTTACTATTTAATGGAGTTCCTTTTCGTTTCTCCCAGTCAACAATGGTATTACAACCCGAAACATTTGGACTGGTCAGTACCCTTTTCATTCTGTAGAGGTCAGGCTTCAGAATCCTTCCTGTGTAAATCAAACTGATTACCTGTTGTTTTCCTTGTCTTTTCATCCTCTCTTTTCTTCTTTTGAAACACCCAGAGATCAGATCTGGTTTGGCTTTGAGTGACAACAAAAATCAATGACATTTTACCAAATGTGGAAAAAGTTCTCCCCTGACATGAAGTGAACCAGATCATTTTTAAACTCATCTACATCTGTCTGTGTACTGTATATTACTGTGAGCTCATAACTCCTTATTTTTGTACTGTATGTGAATTTATATCTTTGTTGTAGCCTTGTGTTTCATATATACTGTAACTGTAGTAAGGTGAACAACTCCTTCAACAGGGGGTTATTTTTGTCCTGCTTTGATTTAATTTATCTTAATGCTCTAATTGACAATAATACATTCTTGTTGCTTGTAAAAAAAAAAAAAACCAAAAAAACAAAGACTATTATTAGGGGTTCTTATTGTGTTTTATATGGATGCTTATGCATCTAGCTTTTATTTCTGACTTTTCATTCGCCTCACATCACCACCCAGTGACCGATCTGAACCATTACAATTGCATGAAAGGAATGAGCACCTGATACCCATAAAAGTCCTCATTGCTATTTTCACATTAAAGCTTTAATTATCATTGAACAACGTTGAGGTTTACGCCTTTGCAAACTCTTCTTCTGTTATTAATCCCCATAAATGAAATCTGGTATTGAAACAGTTTCCCAACTAAAATTTTGTTTGGAAATATTTGCTCCATCAGTTGGGTTGTTGTCCTTTTGACTAGAAAGAGTAAAAAATGTGGCACCACCACAGCAGTCTGCAGTAAACTCATCTTTCATGTTTGTGAGATCAGTATTTAGTTGGGGAACCTGTTAGATGCAGGTCAACACTGTTTTCTCTGCAGAAAAGTCTAAGAAAAGACTTTGTGGAAACACTTTACAATCATGGTACAAGCCATATACTCAAGTAATGTGCAACTCATGATGCATTAATGTATGAAGACTTTATCATGAATTCCTGTTGCTCATCATGAACTAAGGATGATCTCAATGTTGACTCATGCATTTACTTGATTCTTAATTGATCATTAATTAATGAACATTAGTTCACTGTTAATTCATCAATATGTTGACATATTTGCCAGTTTAAACATATTAAATTCCCTGCTACTGATTTTCTTTTAATTTTTATTTATGCAAGACACACTCAGAGAAGTTCATTTAGATGAACATATATGTAAAAGCGCTTGGTGTGACTATTAAAAAAGGTGTATTATAGTTTTTTTTGTTTTTGTTGTTTCTAAATCAGCTATGTATTTGATATAAAGCATTTCCATATATACCAGTGTCATATCTTTATTAAATGTACTGCGGTAATACAGTGATTTTAAAACCCTAATAATCACTCCAAGCGCTTTTACATATCCATGTTTTCCCAAATGAACTGCTTTGAGTGTGTATTGCTTTAAATAAAAATGAAAAAAGTAGGGAATTAAACATATATATATATATATATATTTGTATCTAAACTGGCAAATTTGTCAACATATTGATGAATTAACAGTGAACTAATGTTCATCAGCTGATGATCAATTAGGGGTCAAGTAATCACATGAATCAACATTGAGATAAGTTGATGATGAGCAACAGGAATTCATGATCAAGTCTTCATTAATAAATGCATTAGCTCATCATGAGTTACGCATTAACTTACTTGTATTTGTTTTATACCATTATTGTAAAGTGTTACCGAATTTGTTATGTTAGATAAAAAAAAAAAAACCCACACGTCTACCCCGTAGCCTACGTGCCGCTCATCCCGTGCATACAAAATACAAAAGTGTGCCTATCACTTTTGTATTTTTTTACCGTGTTGCAATTAGCAATTTGTAATTTGGTAAGGGAAGTGTGTTCAAAAAAAAAAAAAAATCTTGCAACGGGCCAATTTGGATTATAAAAACGTTCTTATGTCAACACATCCTTGATCAGTGAAGATTACTGAAAATACGCTGCTGTTACGCACTGAGGGTGTGCCAATCGACGTAACGGAAGCCCATCATCCGGTGGCTGCACTGTGGGAAGGTTATAAATCGGCCCTTCCATCTTGAACTATGGGAAAAAGTTGCACTGGAGTTCAAGCGTGGTGTCCTGATCTCCCGCAGCTAACCTCAGGAATCTCTTCGTCACCATTCACTTACCATCAGCTCAGAGCGCAACAGTCAGCTGTGTCTGAAGACCACCGTGGATGGGAGTTCACTGGCAGGAATAAAACTTCTTTTGCATGTCATATTTGCTTCATCGGAGTGACCTGAAATTATGAATTTTATTCTCTTCTGTCTTCTTTGTGGATTGTATGGTGTATTTGGCAAAGGTGAGTAATGGCTTGACTTTTGTTCAAGGTTCAGATTTTTTTCTTTTGATTTTTTTTTTTTTAATCAACATGCCCCATCCTGCATAACTACAGCGAGCAAATATGTTGTTTTTGTTTGGTTCTGTCTATATAAATAGATAATGAAACATGTAACCTCCATAAACCCCATTTTACGCACGACTTTTACGAAACTCCTCATGGCCCCCTTATCGCCAAGGATGCAAAGAAAAATAAAACAAAGACGCACTGGTGTTACAATCTGTGGTACGCTGTGTGCCGGAAGCTGCACAGGTTGTAAGCCTCTGATTTGGCTGTTGTTCCCTGAGAGATAAGCGCTGTCCATGGGGTACGCTTGTTTGGATAACTCGGACCTCTGAGCGCCGTCTGCGTGTGCGTTTGGCCCCGGCTGATTGGGAACACGAAGGGCGTCGTTTCCTGACAGTGAGTTGTTTGTCATTAGAAGCTTTTATAATAGAAGGAGTCGGGGCTCAGCTGTGGAAAATATTCCAAGTGCAGGGCTAAGTGTCGATTGGCGACACAGTCTGCGCGCTCCTTCCTGTGCGCTCCGAAGGTATTTCTGTAAAAATCACACTACAACTATTTGGTTTAGAATAAACTAAAGTAATTATTCGGGATTTATTTAAACAGATTAATTTCTTCAATAAATATTGCAGGAAAATACTAAATATATTTAAAATAAACCAAATAAATAGTCCGTAAATAGATATTATAATACACATAATACACTGCTCCTTCATTAATTTACAATTTTCATATATTTAGCAATACTATATATCGATTTTTACTTATATAAATACCTCCTACATGTATTGTTCAGTCTTCATATATTTAACCCTGATGTTATTGTTAGACTTATCAAATATCTCATTAAACATTTTAAATTTCATAATGAAATTTATAACATCTGTCAACATACTTTTTAAAAAAGATAGGCTCCATGTGTTTAATACAAAAATGTAAAAACTCACTTGCTAAAATTGCTAAAAACTAAATTTATACTGCAGATGGTTTCTTTAGTACAGTTTAATGTTGTGCTGTGATCCTGGAGAGCACAAGAGGACACATAAACTGTCTGTCTTTTATCAGCTTTAAGTAATTTAATTTAATCATGTGTTTCTATGCTGTCATGTGTTGGTTTCAGCATACTGAGGGGGACGTTTCCACTGAGTCAGTGAGAAAACATGTAACAGTAATACCTAGAACCGAGCATTTCACTTTTAAGTGAATTAAGATTATCATAGAATCAAAGACTTTCCCTTCAACTTTAAAAACTCAGTTCTCTGCTTGTTGAGCATTACTTCCTTTTTTTATATTTAACTATTTTCCAATAAATAAAAGGCTAAAAAAAGAACCACATCATTTTTGGGAGCACAGTTGGCTCTGATATGTCTGCTGTAGTGGGCTGAGCAAGCAGGCCCTCATTCTATCAAGTGTGTCATTGTGTAAAAAGCAGACATCCCCAATGTTTCATTAATATTTTCCATGATTCAAAAGTACCACAAATACTAAAATATAATTCAAAATAATAATTGTAAGTGTGCAGTGCAGCTAACAGTTTTAGTTATTGTTGTGCAAAATACCTAATATACATTTAAACACTTAAAGAATATATTGTAAGTTATGGGAACTGAGAAGTGGTGAGAAAACCGAGCTTAATTAGACATTTTACTTCTGCAGCTAAAGACCACAAAGGCTCCAGATGAGATCACTGACTTCCACTCTGTTTTTCTTTTCCACTGTGCATTTTCTCAATCACTGAGAAACCAAAGGAAATATAGGAAGTGCTAGTAGTGTGAGTAATGCTAGATCTGCTCAGTGGGGCATCCACTGGGAACAATGACATGGACAAGTGATACATTTGCTAACTGCCGTACCAGTAGCTGCAGTGGGATGATTGTGATTTGAGCTGATGTGGTCCATCCTGCACATTAATTCAAGGGGTCAGAGTGAGATCTGAGAAAGGTTTGCAGGTACTGTAGGCATGCTGTGGAGTCTGAGGGGAGAGGTTTGGGGTGGAAGTTTTCAATGCATTTGTCAGTCAAAGGATGTTTCTGTAACTTCGCTTGTCTCTTGTATCTCCATCTTCTCTTCAACCTCTGCAGATAAAGATCAGAAGGGGAAGTTCAGCGTACCTCTCCTGGATGTAAAAAGTCGGCAGCTGGTTCTAGAGGCCAACCAGACACTGCTGCTTAATTGCAGGTGAGTTTCAGGTATATCTAAGCCAACAGGCCTCAGTTTGGGCAGAAGGGGTTTGGAGCTGGGGTGGGAGGAGGTAATCCAGCTCATTTTTATCCCAAAATCTAAGCCAAATTAACCATCTCTTAAGGGAGAAATATCAGTCACCAACAAGATATTCATTAGGATAAAGATTGTTTCTGTTGCTCTCTATTGTTAATAAACTTGGATTAACAAAACTGTTTTAGAGCATTTTCTAAAGACATGACGGACATCAGTACAACGCTAGTATTAAAAATGAAAAAAGGGAGTTTATTTTCCAGCAAAGCACCACATAACATCTTCTTAAGACCCGTAATTGAATTTAAATGTGTTATCAATGAAGATGTTGAGTCAAAATGGTCAAACAACTCATCAGATGAATAGACATATGCAAGTGTTTTCTGCATCTGTTGACCAGGGGTCGCATGGAGCTGTCATGGGCATTCCCAGCAGGCGTGGACAGAGATCTGGTGGAAGTGTATGAATCACGTTGTGGAAGAAAGAGCCAGCAATACTGCAGTCGCTTGCGAGTCATCCACAGCCAGGCCCAGCACACCGGCCTGTTTCGCTGCCGATACCGGCACAGTGCTCAAAAGCAGACGTCTATATATGTGTTTGTCGCAGGTAAGACACCCAAGATGAGACTACAATATTATCTCTCCTGCTTTAACTTCTCTTCTTATTTCTGGTCATTCTTAACTCTCTTGTCCACTTTCTGAGGAGTCCCTCACTCCTTCACCCCATTATGCTTCTTGTTTATTCCCTGAAGTGAAGCAGGATGTGGTGGGTGCTAAATACAGACCAATGCCAGAGAGACAATTATATCTAAATACTGTTTGTCCTAACAACACATCCTTCTAGATGACTCTGGCACAGTTTCACCCAACTCCTTCCCTGCCTCTCCTTTCTCATCCCAGGCCCACCTCCCTTTCGTCTATATATAAATCCTTTTTTTTTAACTTTCATTTACGTGCTACCTCGAGGCCAGGAATAGCCCAGCTGCTGAAAGGCTCAGGCCCAGGCAGAGTTTCCCAGGGCATCAGCCTTATCTGCTCTGCTCAGCCTTGCTTGAAGCATCCTGTGCTTGGGAGAGGAGGGGAAGACATAGGAGGGGGTGTGCTGGGAAGGGATGTCGCTGTGTCTCTACAAGGTGGTGGTGAGGTGGTGTGTGGAATGCGTGTGTGTGTGTGTCTGAGGAGCAAAGAGGGAGAAGATGAAGGCCAGTGGTGAGGTGGTATCCATGGGGAAGAGGAGGCAAGATGTCTGCCAGGCCAGTTCCTCCCTGTCCTGGAAGGTGACGCTACTAGCCTGAGCCGTATGAGGTGAAGAGCTGGGAAGGCGGCCAGGGTCACGGGGCACTGCTACTGTTTGTCCAACAGGACCCTTGGGGGCCATCAATCGCTCAGGTCATCATGTCCATTAAGCATCAGACTTGGCCTACAGCTCTACTCAGACATTGCCTCCCTCCCTGAATCCTGTATTAGGAATCAAAGCAAGAGAAGGAAGCCTTCGGTCTACTAGTCCTTGGGGTACTTTTGTTCAAAGGTTCAGAGATTTGCTTTCCTTGAATAACACCCTATGGTCCCAAACAATACAGTGAGCAACACCCACACCTTTGAATGGCACAGAACTATTACAGTAGTCGATCTGAGGGGAGAAAACACAGAGGCCTTTTGATTGCTTTTAAACAATCTGAGTGTTTATTGTTGACTACAGGCAGTCATTTAGTGAGGGGTATTCAATGAATGGGTGTGGAGGACAGTGTATGTTTGGACAGTGTATATTTGTATGTTTGTTTTTGTTTATTGTTTAGATTCTTGGAAGTGTGTGTGAGTGTGATTGTTGGTGTTTGTGAGGGAATCAGGAATGCTTTCTTGGCTTTCTGTGCTTTTTTTAAAAATTATTTTAAAGACTCAGTTCACACAAAACGATTTCATTCATTCGTTCGTTCGTTCGTTCGTTCATTCATTATTGATGGGGGTGTAGTGCTCATGTGAATCAGAATAACTGCTGAAATTCACATTTAGCTTGTTTTTCATGATTATTGTCTATAACTTGTCTATAAATAAGGATTATAAATTCTTATAAATGTAAATCTAAACTAACAACTATATTTTTTTAGCGTGTATTTGTGTAAAAGTAACTTTTTGTTCACGAACCTAGAAAAGGAAATGGTGGAAAAAATGTTTAGTAATTAGTCACTTTTTTTTTTTTTTTTTTTTTTTTTAATCAGTTTCTGTTTCAGTCAGCAGTGATGGGAACACAGTTTTTGGTGTGTGAGCTCATTTTCAACAAGTCTGCTGAAGTTGATGGTATAAATTCAATTCAACTTTCAATTCAACTTTATTTGTATAGCGCCACTTCACAACAATGTCGTCACAGAGCACTTTACATACACAAATCAACACACACATCATTTCGAGCCAATTCATACATATCCTATAATAGAAACCAACTAATTGCATCGATTCATAACTTCGATCCAATCCCCCATCCTGAGCTGCACGCGGCGACAGTGGGAAGGAAAAAACTCCCCTTTAACAGGAAGAAAACCTCCGGCAGAACCCGGCTCAAGGAGGGCAGCCATCTGCCTCGACTGGTTGGGGTGGAGACGACAGGAAAGACAGATCAACATATACAATTGCACTTAATCAGGAAGCCCTGCGGAAAAAAGGAGAAATAATTTAGAGATGGCAATATTGGCATATATTAATACATTAATATATTAGAGTAATAGAGTGAGGTACTTCTCAGTGCATCAGGTAACATCCCCATTGCTACATAAGTAATGGTTGGCTAGACTACCCATAACTATAAGAGCAATGAGCATAACATGAACAGTTGGGTCCCGTACATGCAGACTCCAACTCAGGAGATGCTCATATCCTAACTATAAGTATAATGGAAAAGAAAGGTAAAAAGTGGGCATTAGTCCTTACTAAAATCATTTTTACTAAACAAGCACCTCAAATTGGATGTTCTGAAACTGACTACTACAGCTTGTGTATCAAAATGCTCAGTCTTTGTGCTGCTATGTTGGCATATGAGAAACCCCTCCAACCTAAAACCTGTTCATATTTAACAAGTTTCTATGAGTGTGTGGCTCTTTTGTCCATGTTGCATCACGTAAAATCAGTTGCACACTGTCAAACCTCTATCTGTGAACTGGTTATCACTAACAGCTAACTGGAGTGAGTTAGCTCAATGGTTTTATGACTTGCAGTAGAATTTGGTCTCTTTTGACAAGATATCGTTGCTAACTCTAACAGCTGGCTTTGAAGTTGTCACCACCTGGCCCTTAAGCTAATAATAAAAGCATAGATATATTCATTTCATCACACCATTTAAAGTATTTTATGAAATTACTGCAACTAAGAAAAAAAAAATCATAAGTAAAAATTAATGAATGGTATGTCAAATATAAGTAAGACAATAGTGTAGGATGCGCTTGGTAATGGAAGCTATGTGTGTAACTGTATTGAGTAAAAAAAAAACATATCAAATTAAGAGATATGTCACCACCAGCTGTGGAGGGAAAAGAATAAGAGTATTATTGACAGAGTAAATTAAAAAACCAGGAGCACAGGCCAGGTGTTGCCAGTCAGCCAGCAAGCCAGGTCTGCTGACCAATAAGTAAAATTTAACCACCAAAAAAGATGAAAATAAAACAAACAGAAGTTAGCCATGTTAGATTTTAATGTATCTATAGCAGCCCAGAAGGGAAAAACCTGTAGAGAAAGACATCACATTTGTTTTTATTTTGTCCTCTATGTCTTCTACCTGAATGACTTGAATGTAAAGAGATGACGAGTCTGGGCATTAAGCTGCTTGTAATCACAAGTTTGGACTAAAATACAACAGAAATGATTAACTTTTGGTGCCTTATTCACTCTTTGTTTGCCTTTCATACTAAATCTGTGCTTCCCAAGTTTGCCAATGAATCTCGGCCCTGTATGACAGTTGCTTACGACAAATTGTCTACAGGGACAGACTTCCAATTTTGTTCTATGTCTCTATAGTTTCAACTGTCAACAAAGGTCGATGTTACATCAAGATGAGGCCTAAATCTAGACCTATAATAACGGAGCAAAACACAATTATTTAAATATGCAATTAAAACATCCGTAATGGTAGCCTTAGCTTGCGATAGCTTCATCCAGGATACCTGAAAGATTGTTTTAATCTATGTTTTTAAGGAATTAGACTTTGGAAAAAGTACGGGTGATTAAAATTTAGTTGCACCAAACACAAAAGAAATTCATAGTTTTGTGACATTTTTGTGTCTTTTAGTTCAGTCAGGACTCTTGGTGATGCCAGCAGTGAGTGAAAATAGGTTTTGTAGGATTAAATTGAGCCTCTTGGTTAGGCTTAATTTTTGGTTTATTTTGGCATGTCAGACATGACACTTTTGTGTATTTATTCTGTACGCTTATTATGTGTACCATATATGTCCCTGACCGCAGTTTTTGGGTTTCAGACAGCCAGCAGCCATTTGTGGAGCATACGGGTATGAGCCCAGATGTGCTGTACATGAAGCTGAAGGAGCCACTGGTCATCCCCTGCCGGGTCACCAATCCCAACATCACCACTACACTGGTCAAGGTCAGTGCAGGAAATATACTGTACTTACCCAGCAACAGTTAAGGAGTCTTTTACATCACATTTGAGTGCAGAGTGTATCTGCGCACTTGCGTCACACTTTGTCCTCCTCTGCTTAATCACACCACTTACATTTCTGTTAACATCATTACTAGGCCCAGTTCTTTCATCAGGCCTTACACACACACACACACACACACACACACACACACACACACACACACACATTTGTGAACACGCAGTGTCTTCCAGTTGTTTCTCCCTGTCCAGATCATTCAACACATTGTTCTTGCCTTGGCAGCCATTACGCTGTGGCGTGTGTGTCCTTTTGTTTGTGTGCTTCTGCGGATATGTGTGAAAGTGTGCGCGGATATGTTTGTGAGTGTTGGCACTTGACTGTTGAGTGAGGGGGAGAGCGGACGGAAGCATTTAGAGTGCTTACTGTCTCCATGTGTATCTGTGAGTGTTTGTGTAAGCGTTACATTTGCGTGTATAAGTAACTTGTCTGTGCCCCTTTCTTTACTGACTTTTTCCAATCAAACAAGGACCCCTGTTGGCACTGCTTTTACCTCTGGAAACAGGACATGGGCCGTGGAGTGGCCCGTTGGCCTCTGGCCATCTCCACTTTCCAGATTTTACCCTCTGCTTCTCGTAGTGAGAATAATAGCTGCCAACTTTCTCCATCTGATGCTTTAAACAGCTTGCCAGCCTTGTAGAGGCAGATGATGTTGCTCCTGTTGGCCCCAACAGATTAAAGTGCCGTCTACTCTTTTAATAAAGAGCACTCGAGATTAACATTCAATTCAATTCAATTCAACTTTATTTATATAGCGTCAACTCACGGCAATGCCATCTCAAGACGCTTTACAGACAGAGGGGAAAACATAATGAAGGCCAATTCATAATAGCCTATATAAGGAAACCAACAGATTGAGTTGAGTCCAACTCAATCTCCCATCCTGAGCAAGCACACTGGCAACAGTGGGAAGGAAAAAACTCCCTTTTAACAGGAAGGAAACCTCCGGCAGAACCCGGCTCAGGACAGGCAGCCATCTGCCTCTGCTGTGTGGGGGGAAGAGGACAAACAGACAACAGGAACTGCTACTCCCGGCCAGGGAGACCTGCTGAGACAGGAGACATACATGTTAATGATGCAACACTGTTATGGGGGGGTAAAAGAAAGAGATAAAGAGAAAAAGAAAGAAGCTCAGTGTATCAGGAAATGTCCCTCAGCAGTCTAAACCTATAGCAGCATAACTAAGGGATGCTAACCATCCCTAGCTATAGGACTTATCAAAAAGATAAGTCTTCAGCCTAGTCTTAAAGTTGGGGAGGGTGTCTGCTTCCCTAACACTAACTGGGAGCTTATTCCATAAGAGAGGGGCCTGATAACCAAAGGCTCTGCCTCCTGCTCAGCTCTTTGAGACTCTAGGAACCACAAGTAAGCCTGCAGTCTGCGAACGAAGTACTCTGCTTGGTATATAAGGAACAATGAGGTCTTTGATATATAGTGGTGCCTGGTTGTGGAGGGCTTTATATGTAAGGAGAAGGATTTTAAATTCTATTCTAGATTCAACAGGCAGCCAATGAACATGGCCTTGTCAACAGTAAAGTAGCTGTAAAAGATGCTAAACTGGCTCTGGTCTACAATATCTAATGTGTTTTCTAAAATTACAGTTTTTTTCTAATCCATCTATTCTAACTTTTTTATTTACTGTGTATAAAAATGAGCATTGTTCGCCTATTTGAAAGTGTGAAATGAGAAAGTATGACAGCGTATTAAGACTGATCACCACTTTGGTGGCATCAGTTCTTTTCAAGAGAAATTGAATCAATAAATTTATGTTTAGCATGCCAATTCCAGGATTCGCTTCCTGTGAACAGTGTGCAGCTTGTTTCTTACCTGGCTTTACAGCTTTAAAATCACCATTAACAAACTAGAACCGGGTGTCTTAGTTGTTCTTTCCATCTTCTATAAGGAGTCTGCATACAGTATTTCTTTGTAATTGGTTCCAGAACACCCAAAGAGTTCATATATTGAATCATAAAATAGTCATTTCATTTCAATTTGCAAGGGATCCAAATAGTAAAATGGCACAAATAGTTCATTCTAGCATAATTTTTGGATTTGCCATTTTGTTCAATGTTCGGTGACAAAGGAACATCTATTATGTGCATTTATGAAATCGCTGCTGCCCCACAGTGACCCGAGGCTAAAAAAAACGCACTTTACAAAATTTTCATCCAGGTCGCTGCATGACGTCGCCACAGTTCTGCTTCACACTACAAATTACACTGGCTGTTTTGATCACGCAATGTTTCTGATTCAGCAAAGAAACGCAAGATTAGAAAAGAAAAAGGGATTAAACAAGAATCCTTGTAAGGTTGTATTTCGCTGGCTGGAGAGAGCAAACAGGTCAGGTAGGATTCAAGATGGATGTAACATGTGCAGTCGTTAGGGGGCACATGGCGAGAAAAATGGCAAAAGTTCTGTAGTGTGTCTTTAATGAGGTGAAATGAGTAATTTTATGCACAAGGTAGCTGCTGCATCAAGGTGCAGTGTTAATTATAGCTTTTGAACCCTCTGAAATAGTAAATGTAAAATTATGAATTGGACTTATGAACCAATGTTATTAATTAAATTAAATCTATTAAAGATCTCAGTTAACATCATATAGATTAGCATTGATAAATTTGACAAATGCCCCCAAGCATCAGATGTTATGATATAACTGTTTTCAGAGGCTAAATTGTGCTAAACTTATTCTGCAAACTAGTTTTGAAAGTAAAGAAGCCATTGGTTACATGGCATATGTAACGCAGCACACAGGCAAAGCAGGGCATTGGATGCAAATGTCGGTATGTTAATTTGCTCAAAAATGCGATGCAAACATGTTGAAATTGAATAGTTATACCATTAACTCAGGTAAAATAATATCTGGCACAGTGGACCATGACTGTTTGGTTTGGTCAAGTGATCAAAACTACTTGGTTAGAGATAGGAAAAGGCCATATAGGCCTATTCTTTAGTATTTCCCTCATATTACCAGACAATACACATGACCTGGATGACTCATAGCAAGGACATTTCACACTTGTTTATCCACACAACCACTAAAGGTCACATATTTATGAAAGCAGTAATTTTCCAATGTATTCATCATCCACTGAGACATTTAGTTTAAAAAACAAAATTACATGTGAGAGCTGGATGCTTTAGGATTCATCATCTGGCAATCTGAATGAACCCACTGAACTGACTTCCTATCTGCTGCAAGCTGCTACCACGTATAGACAATGCTTGGGAAACTGAAAGATTTGGTATGCTATAGGAACAAAAGAAATTGGTAGCACCAGGCTCTGTATGTCAAATACGCACAGACACACACATATGTTTTTGTCCTGCTTGTCCTGACAAATGCCTGGAAAGACCAAGGTAATTACTCTAAAAATAACGCTCCTCTTCCTTCATATCCCTCCTCCCTTACGGTGGCCGGTCTTAACCAGGAATCTAACTGTCACAGCCTCTGGAGTGTTTTTTTCCTGGAAGGATTTTGCACTTTGGCTGCGTCTCTGCTGTGACCCTTTTCAGCAGGAACAATTCCTAAGTGGCTCTCTCTCAAGCACTGCCAGACCTCAAGAAAGTGAGGTCTGGCATGACAGTGTTGACCTGGGGTTCCAGTCAAAAGGTCTATATCCTGTAGTAACAGGATGTGAGGAGATGGACGGGAGTCACATTTCACATATCCTGACCCTTATGCTCCTCCCTCTGCCCCTCCAAGGCAGCTACTGCCCCCACTGTCGCCTTGTCTCCGAGTACAGTAGGGTTAGAAGATGGATGTAAGAGGGCATGGAGGGCACCAAGGGTGCTCAGACGGGGCGTCAGTGAGTTCAGAAAGAGGAAGTAGAGGAAAGGATCTACTTCACAGGACTAAAAGGGGAGGAGGAAGAGGTCAGTGGCGTCTTAAAGGGGTCACCTCTCTCATGGGAGGGGGAATATCAATCAGTTCATACTAGGGATGCAGGAGCAAGGAAAGTGGTGGTGAAGGGGAGGAAGGGTCTACCTGTTCCCTTGAGAGAGGGTGGGAGGCTTCCACTATGTCGCTGAAAAACATTTCCTTGTAGCTGCCTCCAAGAAAACAACAAGGTTGTACAGTTATACAAGTGTCCGCGGTTAAGACTTACAAAACCTGTGAGTTAGAGTGTACAGCAGACCAAATTCTGCAGACCAGTATGAATATAATAGTCAAATGCAGATGCATCATAAGCATAATCTTGCAGTTATGAGATTAAGTGTACTGATGCATTGTCACCTTGTTTCAAGATTTAGACTTTTTTACTTTAAACAAAACCAGGATATCATCTCTTTTTACAGAATTTTGTTCTATAATTAATAGATAAAAATCTGTTTACAATAAAATGGACAAAAGCTACTTGTGACGCAAAAGTGTGTTTCCGCATCAGAGCAGACACCATTTCTCAAGTGTTTCATTTAACAAGCCACAAAGTTTTCATAAGAAGAAAGGGAGGTTGGACATTGCATTCAGGTACAACATTTTCTGTCACTGATTCACTTTGAACTGCAAGACGTGTGATGATGATTAACACATGACAAAGTTTGTTACTAAGTAACACAACACTTTACTAAAACTGATTAGTGCCTTCCTGGTTGGGTTTAACCAGGTTAGGTGTAAAAACTACTAGGTTTCTGTTTGAAAAAGATTATAGTTTGAGATAAAATACATTCTTATTACAATGCAACAATCAACTTAGTTTAAATGTGCCATTGCCTCAGCATTGTGATACAGAGAACTATGTGATGGATGCTTTATTTTTCTTGCCTCCTCCACAGTTCCCCAATCGGAGCCTGAAGCCAGATCAGAGGAACATCGTTTGGAACAGCAAGCAAGGATTCACCATCCGAACCACCACCTTTTTTTACATTGGCCTCTTCCACTGCCAGACTCTCATCCAAGGGGTCAAACATGATTCACGTGTATACTTTGTGCACAGACCAGGTCAGTATTATGCAGTATGGTCACGGTTCCACATGTAATAATATCCCAGTGGTTTATATTTTTAAAAAAAGTGTCTGTCCTGTTTTCACTTTTCCCAGTGAGTAACATCACAGAGGTGTATCTCAACAGCAGTGGAACTGTGCAAGCCCTGAAGGGTGAGAGACTGGTCCTGAACTGCACTGCAACTGCAGAGCTGAACACCAGAGTCGACATCACCTGGGAGTATCCTGGAAAGGTCAGACTTCCTTTCAGCGAGCCTTAGAGCAGCACAGGTTTAGATGACAGATGACCTTTGGTGAAGACTAAGCTGAAGTGTATTCTTTCGTTACACGCTTCTGTTTGTAAGAAATAGTGAGCCTCTTCACGCCACATGACCTCAAAAGGGAAGGTTCCTGGCAGGGTGGCGTTTTTCTTGTTTGAGTCAT
Source organism: Telmatherina bonti (assembly GCF_933228915.1). Lineage (NCBI taxonomy): Eukaryota > Metazoa > Chordata > Actinopteri > Atheriniformes > Telmatherinidae > Telmatherina > Telmatherina bonti. Next base: position 17,142,297 of record NC_136618.1, read on the forward strand.
GTGGATTACCATTATAAGACATGAATACTTAAACATCTGCAGCTGTTTGAGATGTGTTGCAAAACCAGAAATGGCATATGCAAAATGAGCAAAAGCATGTCTGTCCTTAACCAACAGGAAGTTTAATCCATTCACATGAGTCAAATTGAAAATAAGAATAGTTTCAAAAAGCATGTGTAAAGATATTAATGACAAACTGAATGATACTGTGTGAAACACACAGGTGAGCCTTCTGTATTAATCCTGTGACTCTTCTCTGTCTCTTAACTATTAGGGTAATAACCCCAGCTCCACATCAAAAAGGCTCCTGAGACATCCAATGCACATGCTGTTCTACAGCATCCTGGTCATCCCGAAGCTCCAGCGTTCAGACAGAGGCCTCTACACATGCCGTGTCACAAGCGGAGATCAAAGCAAACAGCAAAAAGTCTCTGTCACCATCTATGGTGAGTCTCTTCCACTGAAATTTCCCAGCATGTAGAAGATTTAAGCATCTACATCTGCATTTGAACTGAGTTTCGTTATGACATTTTCTCTGTTTCAGTTGCACTTTTTCCCGACCACTAACTCTGATTCACACCAATGTGGGCATTTGCATCCATTTTCTTAATCATACAAAAATATGCACACGTGGTTTCTTCATTTCAGATCGTCCGTTTATCCGCCTGAAGCCCAGAAATGGATCTGAAATGGTGGCACAAAAGGGACAGAAATCTTACAGAATCTCACCCAAACTACGAGCGTTTCCTGCCCCTGAAGTTATCTGGTAAGGGATCAAGAGTTTCTTTAACAGTGTTGTCTCAGGTCATTTTTAACCTAAACCCTTGGTCCATTTGACACCTTTAATTCTTGAAGAAATATTGGAGTGACTTTGCTCAGAGGTCCGTCTCTCTGACAGGTTGAAGGATGGCACGGTGGCAGCAGAACAGTGCTCCAGATACCACATGGATGGCACTTCCCTGGTCATTCGGGATGTTGCAGAGGAGGATGCGGGGACGTACACTATCCTTGTACAAATCAAGGAACATGGGCTCTACCAGAATCTCACACTCACACTTGTGGTCAATGGTGAGGCACAACAAAAATCATATTCAGTTCTGACTGTCTCTCCTCCCTGTAGCTATTAAAACTTTGTTTCACTGCATGTTTCCATCTCATCTTGTAGTGAGTCCTCAAATAGGAGAGAAAGCAGTGGCGTTGCAGGATCCCGGCTCTGTGCCACGGGGAAGCAGAAAAGCACTGCCCTGCACGTCACACGGAGTCCCTCCTCCACATATCCAATGGCTCTGGCATCCCTGTCCCTCCAAAGGCCTGTAAGTAATAGGGGTGTGAATCAGAAATTTTACCAAGATAAAATATTGTACTGATTCAGTGAATAATAATTAGGTTTTTGTCAATATCACAAATTCTTCTACAATGCATAGGACAAAAGACATGAATCAGTGTAGTGCATTTATTTTACTATATAAACAACTTCATCCTGTCCAAAATAAAAGTTTAAAATATAAAATCATATTAATTACTATTAGTGTTTACTAATTACTACTATTACTATTAGCTCGATATTGGCTTTTTTAACCAATATCTGACATATTGATATATTTATATATATTATAAATATATTTATATATTATAAATCACACACACACACACACACATATATATATATATATATATATATATATATATATATATATATATATATATATATATATATATACACACACACAATTTTAAATACAAATTTTGGAGCGAGTTGTGCTAAAGAAACAAAAATATCTGGAAAAACATACGAGCTATTGCTTATGTATTTTGTTATATTAAGTTAGAGGAGATGTAGCTAAAGAGGTTGATATATAATATGTACATATTGTGTAAAACCTATGTCATAAGAAAAGCAAAAGCAGATTCTAAATATTTGTCATGTTGCATTGTAATATTAAGCGATAATATCATTATGCCAATTAATATCATTGTGTCGAAGATATCGGACATTTTTAATTGCTATTATGTTTTACAAGACAGGAATGTTCTGAATTTTGTGAGAAGCAGCCGTTTTTATGATGTGACAATAAATATACTGTAACATATCACGGAAACTGCTCAAACCTATAAAGTGAATTATGGTTTTATCAGGTTATATCTATGACTAAAAGTAATTAATTTTATGATGCTAAACAAGCATGAATGATATTGTTTGCTTTAAGATAGTCATTAGTGTGTCTGTGTGATTCTGAGAAACAAGACATGTTTTGTCTATTTCAGCATGCATTCAGACAGCGCTTCCTTCTTGTAACCAGAACAGATGCCTTTTGGGGCCTTTCATGTGTGGGAATGTGTGAAATTGTGTGTGTGTGTGTGTGTGTGTGTGTGTGTGTGTGTGTGTGTGTGTGTGTGTGTGTGTGCTGGTGTTGGTGTGTGTACCCACGCGTATGTGTGTGTTTTACTATGCCTGTGTTTGCATGTTTGTTTGTTTTTTCATGCAGCTTTTTTCCACATATATTTGTTCTCTTAATGTATGTGCATCCTTTTCCATATGTTTGTGTAAGTGCATATAAATATTGCTTCCCTGTGAGTGCGTGTGCTTGTGCATGTGTGTATGTGTGTGCATTGTACATTCACAGACACAGTACATGGTGTATTTCAGACTTGAAAGGACAGAAAAAACACACTTCAATGGAAGCCAGTTTTGTGCTCTCAGTCACGATTTGTTGGTTTCTAAATCAAACACTATGATTTAATGAATTTCCTGCCCAGGACGCGGTGTGAGAGGCCTGTTTATTATTGTGATTGCACAGTGCATCCTGTGATGCTTTCTCTTATATCTGACACACACTCTATATACAGAGTTCTCATGAGAAATGGCCCAACCCAATGATGCAGAGGGACAGTTACCGAATCAAGTCAAATACACACACGTGCTAAGGCGGGCACTTGGCAGAAACACTGATTGAGTTGTTCTTGGAGGTCAGGCACTTATTGTGTTCCTTACGACATAGCCAGAAAGGTTAAGTATTACCTGAGAGCACTACAGCATCCGCCCATACTCTATTCCCCCTCTGAGACACTCTGACATCATCAGCGTACTTGACCTGTAACCCTGAAACTCTCAAATGGCGCCATGCCATGATGCGTCTTCTGTTCATTTCTGCCAAATGCTAAATGTAATTTACATCATGAACGCCCATTTTACACCTGGCAGTGCTTAGGTAGAGGCTCTTCCCTGTTAGACTAAAGCTGGCTGACTTGAATGATGTAATGTTTTCAGTGTGAAGATCGATTAGAGGTCATTTAAACAATAGTGTCATATTCTAAAAGAAAGAACTTTGTCTTTTTCCTGCTGAATTAATATTGTATGTTTGTGTTTATCTTTATCCTGTTTCATGTTAAGATGACAGATGCAATCTGCAGCTGTAAAAAACTTTGAAAGCCATGCTACGCTAGGATCATGTGAGGATATAAGTGCTTTATTTTTAGGTTTTTAATTGATTACAATTGGCTTAATTTTCAAATCTACTTGACATTAAGCCTTTTAATTGATGCAACAAATAAAGTTGTTGATAATGCCCCTGCAGATTACATTTGGCCTCTTAGCTGACTGACTTGTGGTCCTCTGTAAAGCTCTGTTCTGGTTCTGCTTCAGTGTCTGTACTGTCAGTGTGTTTCTTCAGACAAGTAGTTTTGCTTGGATCCTCACTAGGCCCTTGTTCTTTGCAGCCCTGCTGCATCACGAGCCTGACGCCGTGCTGGAAGAAGCCCAGGGACAGTGGGCCAGCCTGGGCCAGACTGATGGGGGGCCTCTCGCCACAATCCTGGGTCCACTCTTGGGTCTGGCCCTGGGAACCGCAACGCTCTTATCTTGCCTGGGCAGGAGGCGCACTGGACTTCCTGAGCAAAAATCAGAGTGCTTTTCCTCTCGTTGTTTGGCTTCCTCTCCGACGCGAGACGCTTCCCAACGGCGTGATTGTCCCTTCGTCTTCAAACGTGGCACAGTCCGCTTCCTCAAGAGCTTGATCTATTCTTGAGAACACCCCCACACCCCCTCTTCACCCCAGCTCTGCTGCCCCCCTCACACATACCTCAACCCCTTCCCTCACCACTTCTGCCCTCCTCCCCAACCTAGCACCCTCCAACCCTACAGAGTAGCAACTCCCCATCGCCTCCCACCCTGGAGCTCACCTTCACTGCCATACACTCATCCGTGCCTCTACATAACTGCCAGAACCCACAGTGACATTACCAGCAACTTTAAGAGACAATCCTGCGCCTGTTGGAACTGGAAAGTGAGGAAAGAGACTTTGAACACTGCTGAGCAGTGAGGACCTGCAGACACAGGAAATCAGGAGTTAAATAAGTCACAATACTAAGGATATATGGACACCAGCTTTTCTGATTATTTATTTATTTTCTTGATTTACTCAAAACAACTGTAGCCCGCCTCCCCACACACACAAACCAGGCTGCCCTGTAGTTTTATGCTTGTAACATTTCATAGGCATTATGAGCCAAAATAAGTGCAATTCCATCCAAACATCAGCCACATTTCTGGAGCTGCTTTGCTTTTTTTGTGTCCTAGAGTGGTACTATAATGGGTGCATAAACTGTGCCTGTCCCAAACCCTGATCTGATTCTGACGTCCACAAAAGCTGTGAGTTGAAGGTTAAACGTGCTTACCTTGGATGGGCGAAACAGGAGAGAGGACAAGCTTTGTGTTGGGATGCCTACAGTTCTCTACAAAAAGACTTGACGGTCAGCAGAAGCCTACCATGTAGGAGGTCTGCACAGACCACATACTATCCTGTGTCGTCTACTGCCATCCCATGACAAAATGTTTTCTGTGTGTGTCAAATGGCATCAGTGTAAGAGTCTTGCTGTCTTTGTATTGGAAGTTTATTACAACTTTGATGTATGTGCTACTACAAGCCATTTTAAGAGAATGAGTGCCGTAAGTCTTTAGGTGATGTCCGTTTCTCTGTATGTGAGTAAAACAAGTGTGCTAGTGTGTGTGCTTGCGCAGGAATGTGTTTGTGTGTCCCATTTTACGGGTGTCTGCCAATGTGATTCAGTCCATGTATACAGATGTTCTATGAGTAATATATGAATCTAATATTTAATAATTTTATACAACTAACTTACATATGAAAAATGACAGTATTTGCCAACCTCTGTATGATCCTGTTAAAACATATTGAAGTGTTATATAATTTGTTTGTGTTTTTTGTTTTTGCATTAAACTTTGCCTATATTTGTGTATTGATTATTATAATCTGTGGTTATTTGGGGTTTGCATAAGATGCAGTCTGGGGCGACAGGAAAAATGTATTTCAGGCGGCAGAACAGGACAGGAAGAAAGAAGAAGGAGATGACCCTTACTGATACATAACTTGGAACAGTCCATTCATATTTTCAGGCTTCTGTAGAAAACATGCTCACCCTGTTGGCAGGCACATACTGTATGAATGTGGATGCGGTATGTCTGTGTGCATGCATTCGTCATTTTCTGTATCTGAACACCTTTATGTCTCACTTCCATCCAACTAACTTCATTTTTGAGTGTAAGTACGTTTTTGAATGTTAACGGTTTTCCTGGGAAGCGTGGGAGCGATAGCTGGTGTAATCTGTGCCTGAGTGATGTTGTGGGTGTGAGTATGTACATGTGTGTTTTTGTTTCAAATGTGTGTGTCAGGCCCGTAAGTGTCATGCACAGGGTGGGTTCGTTTGTGCCGTCACATACACTATCTCAATGTCAAGAGGAAGAGCAATCAGGGAGAAAGAAAGAGAGGAGCCAAGCTCAGGGAGGAGCTCAGAACAGACAGAAAAGCATGACAACAAGGATACAGACAGAGACAGGCAGCAGAAAGTGGCAGTGACATATCCCTAAACAGGCAGAGGATCAATGAACAAAGTGGAAATGATAGTTTACACTAAGGATGTCCAAATAATTAATGCGTATTACTTTGTTTATGAGACCTCTTCACAATTATCTATATATTTCCTTGCCTTAGGGCAGTCACTGTTTAAGAATTTTTTTTTTTTTTTTTTTTTATCTCGGCTATCAAGCTAAAAGGACTAAATTGTTTTGTAGACATGTAGACATAGTGCGGTTGCAAATGTCAGATGGATTTTTAAGTCTGGGTCCAGAGATCTTTGTTTGTTGCAATTACAGAAAATTTATTTTCATATCTCTCAAGATGAATGATAATAAATTATAACAACAAAAGTCTTTCTTTTAATAAACTTAATCACATTTATAAACAAAGTTTAATTATTTTCTGGGGTTTTTTTTTTTTTTTTTTTTTTTTTTTTTTTTTATTACATCCAAAATAGAGTTAAACTAGTACTTCAGGACCCCCCTCTCACATAACAATTTGTTTCTTTCCAACTGGACTTTTTTTTTTTCTTTTTTTTTTTTTTTTACACTAATTGAGATGCGTGGACCTTTATTAGTTGCTTTTCTCCCTGTGGTAAGTTGTTTAGGGTGTAAAAAAGCTTAGCTTAAATAATGCAACTTGCTTTTTAAATAGTGAGATTACAGATGCTTTTTAAATGGAAAGTTTTCTTTAGGACCATTTAGGGTTATTAAACTTATTATCAAAACTATTAACCGATGCTAAATGAAATTAGGCTTTGTACTTCTGGGGCTGGTGTCAGAACTTTTTACACAGCTTTCCAAATTAATTAACTCTAAAAGTTTTCAGGTTTGATCTTTTTTTAAATGTGCTTAAGCTTTACATTGAATATTGTTATTACTCTTTATAGGTGCTATTATATATTTTAATTGGCTGAAAGTAGTGTGTATTAGTGGGTAGTTTTGTGTGACATGTGTCATCATAAAACCACCCCCTTTATTTCTTGTTATTTTCAGTTTATGTCATATTGAAAAACAATCTTTAACCAGAACAATAATCTACCATATTATTATTGGCTAATTTAACCCAAAAAGCATAAACATGCTCAGTTTCCTTTAAAATAAATCGGGAATTTTTTTTCATTCTGGTATCATTTTAGTGAGTCAAAATGTATCATTATTCTTTTTTGGCTATAAATGCAACCAAGTGTGATTTGAGACAATAACAAAAGGAAGGTCGACATTAAAGGACAGAAACAATCTCATGCAACCAATTTTAAAGAATATTGGCTGTTTAAAAAAATGTTGGGTTAATGAAAAAAGAATATTTACTTTTTTTAATTTAGTGTAACGTTTGTGTATTTTTTTTTCTCTTGATTGATTTTCATTCAACGGACATTTCAATTTTTAACATAAGTACTGAAACTGTGAAAATATTCAAAACTTTTGCACTCATTGCTTTTTATTTTCTCCATCATGTCTGATTTAGTTATTCAATTTAAAAAAAACATAATGTTTATTATCTTTTAGCATTTCTTATATAAAATAAAAAAAAAATTTAAAAAAACCTTCAACTATGAACAGATCCAAGACTGAGTGTCAGGACACAATGCTCTTGTGCGGCTTCACAATTTCTCAATATGATGAGATGAGCAGAAAATGACCACAAGGTGTCTTGCGTAAGCACCAGTTCCCACAGCTCTCCTGGTGTGTAATCTATGGATTTAGACTTGTGAGAGTCATTGAGGGACAGGATGTCTTGTCCTGGAAATGTGGGATGATTTCATAAGAATGGAAGGAAGCTAATTGACAGAATGACAATTCCACTTCTGCATCCTAAACGGATTAACGATCCAGCATTAGCTTGCATCCCAAAGCTATGCTATTGTCAGCTTGCAGAACAGGGAATGAGGACATGATGCTATTGATAAAAAATGGTTTGGTGATGATGAATCACTTCAAGCAGCAGCGATCAAGGCTTTTCCAGGTGTTCTGCTCTTCCTCCCATGATCGCACACCTGGAAGTATCATTTAAAGTCTTGTGTCAACACAGCTGAGTCCCTGTCCTTCTCTTCCTCCTATTCCTTCTTCAAGGTGTGTGTGTCCGACGTCCTCCCCACTGTGGAGTCTTGTGACAGAAAGCCTGCCTGCCACATCCAAACTCAACCGCATCTCCAGTGTCACTACTAGACAGGAAGTGCTTCAGGGGAAGAAAAAGGTATATAAAATACCAAAATACAGTGCTTTTGGTCTTTAAGTTATTTCAATTGTCGTAATTAAACAGATGGTGTTTTAGTTTAATTGGAATAATTATCTGACTGGATTTTTTTTTTTTACAATTCATAGTAAGAACACCAAGGAAGCATGACTAAATTATCTCTTTTTTAAATGTTAATTCTTGAGCAGATACAATAGGCTCCCTCATTATCATCTATTACACATTCTTTTCTATCAAAGTTTCACTTACAGCTCTATAATAATCACTATGGCTATAATCTTGATGGAAGTCAGCAGGAGGTCTGGCTCAGAAAAGCCTATTGTCTGCCACGGGTTCACGGAAACATGATTTTTGCCTTCAGTGGTAAAAGTAACAAGCCTAAGCCTTTAAATGTGGCGGTGGGAATTCAACATTTTCCTTTTTTTTTTTTTGAATGAGGATGTTTTTGCTCTCCACAGACAGTGGGGGTCCTGACTGTTGCAGAGGCCTTTGTGTCTGGAGTGTATCGCTGCATTGCTTCCAACTCTGCCGGCACAGACCAGCTAGACATCCCCTTCTACATCACAGGTGATACCAGACAAGAAGAATCCTCATGTGTGTTGATTCTTTGTCTGCAGGAAAAGTCTATTTTAAGTCCTCAAACCATCCTTCTTGCTTCTCATTTTCAGTCCTCAGAATCCTGCTTAAAATGACAAGTTTCAGTCTGACATCACTCACTTTACTCGCCGAAAACATTTTCTTAGTCATCTGTAGTAACTGTTGGTTCAAAAATTACTTTAAACACGATGCAGTTTATTACCTGAACGCAAACATTATAAATCTGGCTGTATTTACACTTTCTCTCATGCTGAGGTGGAAGATGATTTGTAAATAAAACAAATATACACACATTCACTCATTAACTTAACTGGACTTTCTTTTTCTTTTTAAGATCAAGGTTGAACTTACAGGCTTTTTCTATTGTTAAATGCAATACTACCTTTATTGTCTCGTTTTTCATTCATTTTTTATGCTTTTCTCATTATTATTGCATTGAGTTTAAAAAAAACTACAAAATGACACAAATTGTAATACAACAGTTTTAATGCATTTCATGTAGAAAAAAAAGACTTGGAGGTGGAAGTAGAAATAATCTTATAAACCCCTACCCCATCCTTATCTCAAAATGAACAAAGGATGACTACATCTATGCCAGATGTTCATAAAACAAATACAGCTGACAGATACTTGTTTTTTTCTATCTTTTTTTTACAATTCATACTTTTCTCTTTATACATTTTAAGTATGTATTATTTATATTTATATTTGAATTGAAGAAAATGTACATTTAAGATCACTTCCAAATGAGTTGCGTTGTTTTACGGCAACCACTGAAACACTCATTTCTTTGAGTGTAGTTCTTGCAAAAAGGTTTTTAAAGTCACAATTTCCTTTGCTTGATTCATCATATACAATAAAAAAAAAAAAAATTTTTTTTAAAGTTTATAGTCCAGACGGCAACAAAAATGTTTAGCTTTATGTATAACTAATATTGTTTTCAGCACCAAGTCCTGCAGTTTTAGTAGTCCTGACTTCCGAAACAGTCCTGTTTTGGCTCTTTAGGAGCAGTTTTGTTGATGATTTTTATTGGTCTTTTCTGTAGAATAAAGAAAAGTACAAGAAAACTACATTAGTAGTTGAGGAATTACCCCACACCTCCAAACAGTACATCAAGTATGGCAAAATAAAAGAACAACAATGAATTCATTGTCCTATAATTTATACTTGACTTTGCTGCTACAAGCATCATCGCTTGGAAACGTTTACATACTGACGATGTATTGAAGGTAGAGAAATTTCTAAAGCATGATAAGAAAATTCTGAACATGTGAGAATTGCAGAGAAAAAAAATTTATTCCCTAAAAGAAAGTAAAAATAACCATATTGGGTTGGGGTGGAACATACTGAGTAATGACCTTTGTGGTAAGAGTTTCTTAAGTGTGTTAACTTATGTTGTCACTGAGGGACAAAGATGTGGAAGCAAACTATAGAAAGGTCACAAAAGTACTGAGAAAATAGACTTAGTGACATCTAATTTCTGATTTTTGTCATAATATTTCTGCTGTGTGGGGTCTACTTTAAAGGAATGCAGCTTGTCACATTATACAAAAAGTTTTTTTCTGACTTTTTAATTTAGTAGGATTAAAAGAAGTGCGTTTGGTTTCTGGTAATCCTTTTAAAAAAAACAGTGATGGAAAACACTGCACAGCACCAGGCCCAGTATTTTGAAGCGAACGGAGCAGACGTTTCTGCACATAGTTATCATCAAATCATCAGAGTTCAGAAACTATAGAAGTAGAACAGGAAAAAAGGTTTTTAGAGCCAAGAAGTGTGTGTGTGTGTGTGTGTGTGTGTGCATCATTCGGTCAGATATTTTGTGAGTGATGTCAAGCTTGATTTGGGTCACGAACCATACAGGTTCAACTTTTTTGTGTTTGTGTTTTGCATACATATGGGAGTGTGTGTATATGTCTGTGTGACAGGCTGTGTCAAGCTGTTGGTGTGTGAGCAAGAGCGAAACAGGAACCTGGGGCTCTTATCGTTCCACTTCCCTGTGCAGCATACTTCCTTGGACTGGCAGGTCCACTTTATTTCGGGAGGCCTTGGGGTGTTCGGGAAAGATAAACACTATCTACCATCAGGAAACTCTCAAGCCGTTTCCACGGGAAGTTTCAAATGGCTAAAGTAAATAAAAAGCCTTTTCACTGTATTCCACTAGCGGCTTTAGCCCACAATAGCCATTCAACATTGTCATCAAAGGTTAGGAAAATGGAGGATTGGTGGAATCAGCTCTTCTGGTTTCAGGCTTCAGTTCGAAAATTGAGAGGGCTTATTCATCTCACACGGGAGTCTTGTGGAGTGCCGTATACTGTTCCCTCTTCCTCTGTACTCCTTCTTTCCAGTTAATCTATCTTTTCCCCTGCCATGTTTGCTTCAGATGTCCCAGGAGGCTTCAGTGTGAACCAACTGGAGGAAGCCAGAGAGGGTGGAGATCTCCATCTCACCTGTTCAGCCAATAAGTACCTGTACACGGCGTTGTCATGGCAACAAGTGAATGACACAGGCACATCTCGTGCATTGAATGTTCATCAGCCAATATCGGGGGAGTTTTCTAACTCACTTGACCTGCTCCTAAGCAACCTAACGACCAGAGACTCTGGAACCTATAGATGCTTCGCTCGCCACCTCACCACCAGACAGGAAACACACCTGGACACACAGGTGGTGGTCACAAGTGAGTCATTTTGACTTTATGCTCTCGCATTGTTCTCTATTATCAACATCTAAAAGATAAAAGTAACTGGCATAATGACAAAGTTACAATTCTTTTACATGTTTTTATCTGCTGATCTTTTCTTGGTACTGATCTACAGACAGGTCTTTCTCAGATTAAATGACCCACAAAAGGAAGTCTGACATTATTTTTTCCACTCTTCCACTTGTAATGATTATTTTTTAAATAATGCACATTATATTTTCTTTCATGAAGCTGGAATGAACAAACTGGCTACACAATATGTTTTCAAGGCCATCCATCCATTTTCTTAACCACTTAGTCCCGTCAAGGGTCGCAGGGAAGTTGGAGCCAATCCCAGCGATCACTGCGTGAGCGGCAGAGCACACCTGGACATCTTCACATCTTCCCAGGTTTTTCAAAGTCGATCGTTAAAAATATTTTTTTGAAATCCAAAACCTATTTTGGTTTTGCCATGATGGACTGGTGACCTGTCCAGTGTGCACCCTGGTGCTTACTCAGTGATTGCTGAGATAGGCACCGGCTTCCCGCGAGCCTGATTTTGACAAAGTGTTTAAGAAAAATGGATGGAAAGATGAACATTTCTGTTTTTAAAGCACAGTTTAAAACATGCCTGGGATTAATGAGGATCATTCTTTCTGTCTCCAAGTGTTTTATCACGAGATAAATAAAAAAAAACTTTATTCAATAAACAGTAAACACTGATTTATGTTTTCTGTATTTTTATTAGAGATTTATAATAGATACAGCAATTCAAGGGCATTTTCAGTTACCCTCATTATTTCCTCTGTGGAAACTCACAGCGTCTTCATCTTCTTATGCACTTGTGTTGCATATAGATGCAAACAAACACCCACACTCTTGTGCAGAGGTCTTGCTGCTTGGGAATCGGGTCCCCCTCAGTTTCCTGGGGCCCCACCCTATTACAGCTTTGCTCTCCAGCTCAGCACCTCTTTCACGTGGGAATGAGCTCTTGTCTAGAGGAAGAACACACAATGGTACTTCCCACAATGCCACATTTACAGGCCCCTGCACAGGGCTGGTGGAACAATCAGCCAATCAGACACTGTCAGGCCCAGGCCCCCACAGACAATCATCAATTGTTGTCCAGGAGGAAGATAGGGGAAACAACAATCAGTCGCCATGGTTAAGTGACTTTTCTTCGTGTCTTTTTACTGCTGTTCTCTATACAATCAGGATGCAACACGTCAGCTTCCTCCCTTAGGATCCCCACTAGAGAATTACTGAACTACAGGGTGACTAAAAGGAAAGAAAATAATGAATTTGTAAAGTTAAAGCTTAAGATCATTCATGATTTAAGCAGTTGGAATTATTTTGGCGTAATAACACTGTAGTAAATGGCTAAAGCCAAGTATTTATAACGTTTGTCTTGCTCTAATTTCCCAATTTATAAATTTTTCTTTTCTTTACTCTGATTGTTCTCATCATTTCAGTGTATTTATTTGGATTTTTTTTTTGTTTGCTTTGGGCTGTTTACTTGCCAGATGTAAAAAGTCAAATGCACAATGTCAGCATTGTTTTTTGTTTGTTTTTTTGGGGGGGGGGCAGGTTACAAGTTTTTCAGAGAGACTAGAAGACAATTAGTTAGTTTAAAAAATACTTAATGGCATTTTCCTCCAAAGTATTATCTACGGTATGTCATGAGAACATCTGGGAGGTAGGCTGGATATACTAGAGATTAAAGAGGAGATGGAGATCAGGAGTGCCAGTGCATCCACCAGACATTTGTGGATTGCAGAATTGATTTAAAACAAAAATTATATTGAATATCCATTTGACAAATGACCTGAAAAATAGCTAAACCAAAGTTCTATATTATTTGGTTGTGCTTGGATGTGACCAGATCCTGACATGAAGTGTTAAATTGTGTTTTTTTTTAACATCAAGTCAGGGGTGTCCAAAGTTGGTCCTCCAGGGTCGCTTTCCTGCAGGTTTTCCATGTATTCCTGTTCCAACACACCTGGCTTACAATAAACAAAGTTCTGCATAATTACTGATCCATTTGAGTCAGGTGTGTTGGAGCAGAGATACAAGGAAAACCTGCAAGACTGTGGCCCTTCAGGACTGGTAGTGGACACCCCTACATTAAGTGGAAGACATGTTGGTTCAAGTTCTGCTTGCCAGCAGAGAATTGCATGCATAACTAATAAGTTGCAAAAAGGTCACCAACAGTAACATTACAGCATGTGTGTGTGCATGTGTATGTTTTCCTTCAGTTCTGGAGCCTCCTGTGCTGCTTGGTAATTTAACAGACTGCACTGTGAACGTTAGCAGCTCTGTGACCTTGAGCTGTCCATCTCAAGGTATCCCACCCCCAACCATCACATGGTACAAAGATGAACGTGCTCTGCTGCAGGGATCAGGTTAGAACACACAGACAAAAAAATCCATGACATGATCAGTCACTGTCATCTGATATTTACATGTTATTTCACAACATTTTCAGGTATTGTCATCTCACCAGAACATGGCTACCTCCATATTGACAGAATCTCCACAGAGGACCAGGGTCTATATACGTGTCAGGCAACCAATGAGAGGGGAACTGCAGAAAGCTCAGCCTATATATGGGTCAATGGTAAGAACAGTATGTTTTCCTCAAGCCTGTCTTCCTTTCATTGGCTGCTTCCATACGGTTGAAGATGATGCACCTGCATATATGGCCACGTTCAACTGGCCATTGTTCCCTGTTCCTGAAACAGACCTTAGGTCTGAATGTACACATTTGTAGTACAGTGTATGACATTGTTTTTATGCAGTATTTATACACAGAGATCCGTTTAGTCACTTCTATAAATGGAAGATGAGCCACATAAATTTCTGAGTAAACATTGATCAAAGTAAGTCTTAACATAAACTCACTCCGCCTTTTGTTTGGTTTTTCCCATTCACATACCCACACAGTAACACACACTAACTTACACATCCGGAGGTAGCAGAGGAGGAGTTCCCTGGAAGCTGTAGTGGCGGACTCTCTTCCCAATCCAGTTTTAGAAAGAAGAGCAACTTTACGTTTGTGTGTGTGTGTGTGTGTGTTGTGTTCTGATCAGCTAGGAAGGAAGCTGTCTCCCTTTTTATTTCCTCCGGAAGGGCCCAGCCTGCATTATAAAGAGGCTTCACATTTTATTTAGCTGGGCATTTTCTCATCCTCCCATTATAAAAAAAAAAACAAGATAATAATAAACTGGAGTTAATGAGCAGCGTTGATGGTACTGTTTTACAACAGAAAATCAAAACATGAAGCTCTCATGTAAAACCATTTATTTCTCAGAATTTACTTTCCAACCATGTTAAGACCAGAAAAACTAACATAAATTTGATTTTGTTTATTATTAGTGTTGCAAAGAGAATAAAATGTATGTAATTTATCCTAAATTCCACAGAGTAAAATACTTTTTCACTTTCACTCCTAAATGATATTCTCTTCTAAAATAAAGTAAAATCAGCGATAATTGTGTCATTTTTCTGTTTGTTCAGGCGAGTCTGAAACCTCATTTCTGGAAATTCCCACTCTGACCTGTACCTGCGTGGTGGCCACTCTCTTCTGGCTCTTGCTCACACTCTTCATTCGGAAGCTGAAACAGGTGCGGAACACACAAAAGGAGTGAATTGTTTTAATTGAAAATAATATAGATTATGCGTTTGCTTTTTACCTTTGTTTTAATTCAACTGAAGTTTTTTTTCCCCTTCATCTTTTATATCTGTTTTTCCTAAGGAAGTAGTAAAGTGTGTGTGATATATTTTCTTTATGGTTTAACTGCTGTAAAATTTGCAAACTCAATAGTAACAGAGACATATTTGGAGCAGTTTTTATCTTTGTCATTTATACTAAGGGGCTAATAAGTAACTTAAGTAAAATCAAAATGAAATAAAAACAATTTTAAGTTGTAAACATTTGAATGTTTGGATGATTAAAAAAAGAAATAAGACCACACTGAAGACTGTACTTTACTAGACTGCTGAAATACACTTTATACATGAATTTATCCCTAAAATAAAAAGTATCATTTGCACTGGTATTTAAATTAACATTAACAATACCATAGAATGTTGCAATTATTATTAATTTCTTTTATACATCAATGCAAGCAGGATTTTTACTACAAGCATACTGATTTCAAATAATACAACTTTTTATTCTATTAATATTTTTAGGGTATGGTTTGTTTGAAGCTCATCTGGACCTTTTTTGATCAATAAACTTTAATTTTATTAAATTCTCTCTACCTTTTCCAAAGTCAAACAACTCGAATGCCAAACCTGAGTATTTGTCAATCATACTGAACACCGGAGAGGGGCCAATGGAGGAGCAGTGTGAGCGACTGCAGTATGACCCCAACCAATGGGAGTTCCCTCGTGAGCGTCTTAAATTAGGTATACTTTAAAATCTTAAGACAGTTTTTAGAGTGATACTCTTCCGTGAGTTGAGACAATATAAATTTAGGGAATTATGTGGGAGGGTATTTTCTCATAGGTCTTATCTGATTACAATTGGGAGTTACTCTCATTCCATTAATCAGACTTTGTGTCTGTGTTGTCTGTAAAGAGCTAATCAGCTTTAGCATGTGGTATTTAAACTGTGTTTACTGGAAGTAATCAGCTCCCCCTATCATCAGAGCGGATTCTGTTAGATGGGCTGTTGATGAGGGCCGAATCCTTCTGCTATCAGCATGTAACATCTGCAATGGATGTTAATAGTAATTAATTGACACAACTCCTGCATCCTTATCATTCCCACTCTCACATGGTCTCTTTCTGCGTCAGGGAAGCCTCTGGGTCGTGGAGCCTTTGGCAAAGTGATGCAGGCATCTGCCTTTGGTATAGACGGTGTCACCAGCTGCAGGACTGTGGCTGTGAAGATGCTCAAAGGTAAAAACTTTAAACTACCCAACTATTTTGCTACAAATTGAAACTCCAATTTGTGAAGAACACTTTTGTCACTTGAGCGTTTCTACCTTCTGTCCACCAGAGGGCGCCACAGCCAGTGAACACAAAGCTCTGATGACAGAACTGAAAATCCTCAACCACATTGGAAACCATCTAAATGTGGTCAACCTCCTGGGAGCCTGCACAAAACCTGGAGGTCTGTGTGTGTATTTTTTTATGCATTATTATTATTATTATTATTATTACTATTATTATCATTATTATTATATGTAGGTCAATTTGTCAGTACGCTGTTATGTTTGAGTTTTTATTTCATATGCACTTGTGCCTTCACACTTGTTATTCTTGTAAGTGTGTTTGCATTTGTTTACACTGGGCACAGGACCACTGCTGGTTATTGTTGAGTTTTGTCGCTTTGGAAACCTCTCAGCCTTCCTGAAAAACAAGAGAAATGTCTACATACATAACAGGGTGAGTTTTGCAGCTTCCTTCAAGAAAGATAGTGTCATGATAGCAGGGTTTTTTTTATTTCACTAAGTGTAGCACAAGTATGTGTTTGCTGTGAACTGTCTGGACTGCAATTTCTTGTGGTTGATAAAAAAAAACAGCAGAAACCACCTTTGACCTGTACATAATTGCAAAATCACACTCATAAATACTTCTGCAATCCTTTTGAGGTTCGAAAATGTTATCAGTTCTGAAGCAGAATATTTTACTTCCTTAATTTCTTCAGCCGTCTACACTTCACATTTTCACAGAAGAAAATTGGTTTTAATGTTTTCCCAAACACACTGGCAAAAATGATACAGCTTTTATTTTTTAAAAACTCTTTCTCAAAATGTGTGAGCTTGTACTTTCTCTACCATAAAAGTAACTGATTTTTTTTCCCAATGTTAGCTGGTCAGAGGAACAGATGGAGGGTCATGCCGTGTCAGCAATGTTTCTGAGAACCCAAGTAGTGTCAAAGCAGAGTTTGAGAGAGATACAAAAGACGATGGCCTCGGTAAGACTGGAACATGGTGTAAAATTTTCCTACATTTGAGATCAGGCGACTTTTTTCATGTCCCTCTCTTTCCTATTCCAGATCACAAGTCACCCTCCAATTCCCCTCTTTTCCTAGAGGATCTCATTTCTTTCAGCTTTCAAGTGGCACGTGGAATGGAGTTTCTGGCGTCTCGCAGGGTCTGACACCATGCTACACTTGATATGAACATAGATGCCAACATGTATTTCCTTCATTTCATGATTTATGTGTTTTGTGTGCCTTCATCAGTGTATTCACAGAGACCTGGCAGCTCGTAACATATTGCTGGCTGACAATAAAGTGGTGAAGATCTGTGACTTTGGCCTGGCCAGAGACATCTACAGAGACCCTGACTACGTCCGCAAGGGGGATGTGAGTACACGTGCAATCTGGTACCCAAATGAAAAGCATTGCATGCATTCTTTCCCATGACATTTTCACATTAAATCCCAAATTGTGATCCTTCAAAAAAGTTGCCTTTTAATTTGTTCTGTTTTTGTAACCCAGTACTCTGATTGGCTCACAGGCCCGTCTCCCTCTGAAGTGGATGTCTCCAGAGTCCATCTTTGACAAGGTTTTTACCACCCAAAGTGACGTGTGGTCCTACGGCATACTATTGTGGGAGATCTTCTCATTGGGTATGAAATGTGAACTCTTGCACGTAGTGGACAACGTGAAACTAAACATAAGCAGTGAAGCTCTGTAGTAATTTTATTTTAAAAAATTATTTAAAAAAGAAAAAAAAATATATATATATATACATATATATATATTTTTATTTATTTTTATTTATTTTAAAGACCATCAGGGAGATGTTAGTTTAAATGTATTAGGAGAGTAAAGTTAGACAGATACCACAATTTAGCCTAAATATGACTTAGGCAGTTATGCATGAGGCTAATCATATATTGATGTGTGCTTCTGTCAAGCAGGAGCTTCCCCGTACCCTGGCCTTCACATAGACGAGGAATTCTGCCACAGACTCAAAGAGGGAACCAGGATGCGAGCACCTGAATACAGCACACCTGAGATGTGCGTTGATGGTTTTTTTCAGTCACGTATCATACATTGTGAAGACAAACAAGTTAGGATACAAATATTCTAACATCTAGATTTTTGAATTATATAAAATTTCTCTCATCAGAATTCCCTTTAAGGTTAATCACTTAACTTAGAGATATCCTTTAACTATACATTAATGAACCTGAAGTAGGTAGTTTTATCAACTATCGTTATGGGGGAAAAAAATCCTCGCTATCCTCAATAAATGTTTCATTAAACTTGTCTGAAAATTCAGCAGGCTGGCTTAGATCATCAAAGTTTCAGAGAGAAGGAACCTCTATTGGTTTTTCAATGAATAAAGATATTTGTGCATGCAAATGAGAGAAACTTAAAAAAAAAACAAAAAAAAACAAAAAACTGTATTTCAATGGCTTTATTTCACTGGATTGAAAAATCATAATTAGCTCCCTAAATAAAAAGTCTTATGAAAGCATTCATTCTTTAGAGAGAATGGACCATCCTCTCAGAACCAATAGGCCGAGTAACAGATAAGCCTCATAATTCATCAACCAGAAATAGACTCGGCCACCGAGATGAGTCTTAACCACACCTTTCCATTTTCAGAGGTGTTGGTTCTACGCTTCAGCAGCAGAGTATCTGCTGCACACAGATCCACCACAATATTAAAACCACTGTTTATGTATAGCATAGCTCATCTTGTTACTATGCACGCTCTGCTTAAGAAACCTAAATACTACTGGTAATCATATTTATGTTACTTTAACACTTAGCACCCTCATCACACATTTTTGCAAAGCAGTTACACCTCCTCAAAAATAAAAAACCTTCCTGTTAAGCCTTACATTTTATTTAGAGTAATACAGTGTCATTGACTTTTAACGCCTTAACTTCCACACTAACAACACTTTTCAGGTTGTTTTGGACACAAATCAACAGAGTAAATATTTGAGATGTTAAAGAGAATAAGTTAATAATAATGGTGAAACAGTGAAATGGTTGAAATTTGAAACAGTAGTGTTATAACAAGCACTTAGTTTGGGTTTTACATACCCAAACCGATTGTTAGAGATGGCTCAGACAGGTTTATTTCCACAATTTTTTTTTTTTTAAAAATTCATCAAAGTCATTTACAAATTTACCTCTACAAATGGTAGAGCAGTACCTGAAGGGATTAAGTGTATATACACTCGCTGGCTATTGATTCAACAAGGTATTTTAGATAATCCTGGAATATTTTTCTCCATATTGATGTGGCAGCATCCCATAGCCAATCAGCTGCACATCCATGAAGAGACTCTCCCATTCCATCCCATCACTATACACTGGTTTGAGATGACTTTGATACAGTACATGATCTTGCTGGAAATCGCCATCAGAAGATGGTGCTCTGTGGTCATGAAGGGATTAAGACGGTCAGCAACAATACTCAGAAAGGCTTTATTTGCCTAGTTAACAAATTGTAAAAAGAAATAACAAGAATATTTTTTGTGTATTTATATTTCTTACCCTGCGATATGTGAAAATTACTGTAGTATAGTCTTCTGGTTCCTGGTATCCACCAGGGGGCAGAAAGCAAGTATCAGATTATGTACAAAGTTTTACCATAAAGTTATGCAAAAGATCACAGAAACTGTATGTAAAAAATAAGATACATACGACAATATTGATTTACTAACACACACACACACACAAATAGATAGCAAATCAATACATTTTCCACAGTGGTGCTCATTTTAATTTCCAAGGGGAAATTTTTTAAAAAATTGTTTCCAAGAAATAGGAGACAAAGAGGTAAATTTCAAACTTCATGCTGTCGGCTGATCTTGCAGAGAAACGTAAAAGTGCTTGTGTGTACAGTTACAGCACGATGCTGGCATGCTGGGAGGCCACTCCTTCAGACCGACCCACCTTTGCTCACCTGGTGGAGATACTGGGAGATCTGCTACAAGCGAGAGTGCAGCAGGTTAGGGATTTTAAAAGTTTGACTTTTTTTAATATAACAATATATAAAAAGACAAAGATGCAAATCTCACAAATTCTTCGATTTGTATGTTTTATAAGACCTTCTGAACCAGGGGGCGTTCAAATTTGGTTCACAAGGGCTATTGTCCTGCAGGTTTTTGATGTTTCCTGCTGCAGAACAGATTATGGGTCAACATGCTTGGGCAGAACTTGAAAGCAAACTGTTGAGAAGAGCCGTGTGTTGTATTAGGGAAACATCTAAAACCTGTAGGACTACAACCCTTGAAGACAGGAGCTGGACACCCCAGTTCTAAATGCATCACTTTTGACTTTCTTTGCTGCAGGATGGGAAGGATTATATTCCTCTGGGATCTTCCGTGAATGGAGACATCAGTCACAGTGAGGCTTTCAAAGAAAACCTGCTTGCAGTCACAAACCTGAGGTAAAGAAACGTTTATACTCAACATGCTAGTCTGAGCCAGTACATCTTTACCAAAAATGTTATGAGCATGTGTGTGTGAGATGGAGAAGTACTGTTAAAAAAAGGGGGAAGTACAATGAAAGAGGTGGGCGAGAGCAGTTAAGTAAGCAAAACTGAAATCGAGGTTGAGGAAAAAAAAAAACAAAGCGAGCCCCCAAAAAAGAAGAAAAAGCAACAGCTAATAATCCTAACCCTGTGTGTCCAGCTACATGAGGGATATGGCCAGACTTCAGACTTTTGAGGAACTTCCCTGTGAGGAGCAGGACAGCCCTGAAGTAAGGCAGCACGCTCCATCTGTTTCCACACTAACACACAGATAAACACAAAGCCACATACTAAGATTCTTCTTGAGACTTCAGTAATTATCATGTAATTATCCTGTTATCGGTTACAGGATGAGCAGAGCGACAGTGGGATGGTGCTTCCATCGGAGGAGCTGAAGCACGTCACGGGGATTAACACCAGGAACACGAAACTTAGCAGGTGTAGATCTCAGACCCGCCACAACTTAATCCTTGTTCTTTTTTAGTCCAGACGGTATTGATTTTGCAAACCTGCTGAATGTGCAGTTTTAAGAGCGTACCAGACATTAAGTAAAG
Organism: Telmatherina bonti; assembly: GCF_933228915.1. NCBI lineage: Eukaryota > Metazoa > Chordata > Actinopteri > Atheriniformes > Telmatherinidae > Telmatherina > Telmatherina bonti. The sequence goes on from NC_136618.1 coordinate 17,163,655, forward strand.
TATTGATCTGCGTGTTTCTTTTTGCATTTAGGTTTTTTACCTTTCCAAAGTGTCGAGACAACCAGGTGGCCTTCCTGTGCAGTGAAAACACAGATCTCCATGACGACAAGCCCTCAATTCTTCCATATGACTGGGAGTCTGATGAGGGTGGCTCACCACCTCCAGACTACAACTCTGCATTCCTCTATCCCTCCCTTTAGCTTATAGCTTTGTGTATCCTATTCCCAGCTTTGTATAGGATTAATGTATTTTCTTCAAACACTAAGAACAAAATGTGTCTTTACACTTTGCTGTTTGCATCCTCTACCTCGTATTATCTGCTGGTTTTCGCCTGATGCCCCCTTTCATCGCAGAACTCTAAATATTCCAGTTATTCCTCTCTTACTAAACCTTAAACACTTGTTTTGATGCAAAGCATACTTTATCTTTCACTGCGCAAAAATCTACACGTGTGTAGTGTTTTCTACACATTTTTTTTCCCCAGAGCAGCTAATTGATATCTGACCGTACTTATCCTGTGCAGTCAAGCCAAATGTATTCATCAGTGTATAACTATTAGAGCTTATAGTATTATATTGGTACCTCATACTTAGAGCTTAGTAAGGAGGAGCACTGCTGTATAAAATAATTGTTCCTCTTACATAGCTGTTCTATGCTGGAAGAAAAATCACTATTCCTGAACTATATTAGTGCAAGACAGAATGTGCATCAGTATTTATTTTAATTTCTATTATGTAGACATTTCATTTAGGTAAGCATTTTCAACTGCAAATTACCACAAAGCCATGATTAACACAGCATCACATCCATGCAACAATTAATGCTTTGTTAATGTTGGAAAATGCAAAATGTCCCCCAGAACAAGCACACAAGTGCAGTCATATTTCTTCCAGGCTGATGCACTTGTTTGAGCTTCTCTTCGATAAACTGGTAATTTAGCGTGTACTGGATTTGTTTTATGAAAGATATTTTGACTAAATTAGTAAATGATTTGTCTTGCACATTTTTTTACAAAGAGTATTTGATGTGTGAAGGTCAAACAATGTTTTTCCTGCTATATTTAGTTCTAAAAAGGCATTTTTAATCTGTACTCATTGATGTGTCTTCTTGTAATAACATTTCAGGGCTTTATGTGTTCTGATTTGATTTGTCCAATTTAATCGTGAATTGGAGATTTAATATTAACATCAACTTTAATCTGGGGTTAAACTGTCAGAGGCACTAGTTAAAGTTACAAACAAATACTAACTAAACTAAAAATAAATGCTTACTGTTATTTGTGCAATGATTTGTGTATCATTTAAACTATAATTTTCTAATTAAGTTTGAAATGTTATTTAATACTGTACAGACAAATTTGATGCAATATCAACCCATAAAACACATTAGTTGCGTTTAATTACACATTAGTACCTCTTGTTGTCTGAACCTTGACAAAATGCTGGGATAGTCTTCAGAAAATATTGCATAGGATCACCAAGCTGCCAGGTCTCTGGTAGAGGACCGCAGCTTGAAGGAACAGTTTTAAAATGTCTTCAGCTCATGCTGTGACATCTACCACTAAAATCATGTATTAATGCTGCATTGCTTGAGGACCCAAAGATAACTGTAGTTAAACAGAGGTCATCAGTTCATTCTCTTGTGTAGATTTCTGTGGATGGTAATTCAACTTTTCTAAGAATGGGATCCCCCATTAGCTCAGTAGTGGTATTCAGATATGGGTTAGATGATTAGCAATCCCATTTTCACCTTCGTTCATTACATTTTGTTTTAAAAAGAAATGTACTTAAAGTTTTTATTCTAATGTGTTTATCATATGGATAAGTTTTACTATTCAGCAATGTTAATATATTTGCTGTAGTTTATCTTCTTAACTGGAAAAACAGAAAAGATCTCAATTCAGTTTTTGTATTCTTTATTAAAATACTGCTGTACACACAAATATTGCAAAATTTGAGACAAGAACACAAGAGGGGCATAAACCATAGTAAGATGGTGATTGTAGGTATATGGCTGTGGGGAGGAGAACACGGTCATCAGAAATAACTGGAGTGTGTGTTTTTATGTTGAATACAGTGATATAAGCACTGACATTGTGTAGGCTGAGTCAAAGGGCAAGTGGGTGTGTTTGTGTGTGATCCTGTGTAATTAAGGTTTTCTAAAGCACCACATTCACCAAATCTTTTGTCCATTTGTTTCACTAAAACAGAAAGTAGTACATGATCTAGTACAGCCAGCTCTCTTTACATTTGTTGCCCTAAAGAACAGACCCTTAAATTCAATAATCATGTATCAGGTTTCTGTCTGACTTTGTGCTTAATTTTAGGCTTCACTTTTGGTTCCAACACATAAATCTGTTGCTCTGTTGTCTCACATTTGTGCACATTCATACAGAGGCAAAGACAGAAGAAGCAAGAAGAATGATCTTGCACACCTTGAATTATTTTTTATAGGCAAAATATACATTTGTCTGAAAAGTCATTTTGACTATTTTAGTCAAATGAAATTCGATCTGCACTTCAGGGCAACATGAAATCCCATCCTACATGATCTCCACAATGTCTTAAACTTTCCTGAACTTCCTAAAACCTCCATCTGAAGAGGTCCCGCCCACTCCACTGAAGCTCATCTGTTTGACTGGAGAGGGGGCAGCCAATGACAGCCAAACACATTCAATCATTGGGCCCCTCCAGCTGTTTTGTCATCCTGAGAGAAATCCAAGCCATCCGAGTTGAGTGCAACAGCCAGCGCCACTGCTTTGTCTCCAGCACGTTTGTATTTCATGATCTTAAAAAGTCAAATAAAACAAATTACAGTTTGTGTTCCCATCCTGATCCGCCCTCAATCCCTTCCCCCTTAACCTAAAACCCCTGCTGGAATTGGTCCACAGAATAATAAAGAGCAAAAGTGAGGCAAAAATGACTTGCTCTCCTATTTCCCATTGTGCATTCCTGCACAACAGCAGAGCAAAGTGGAAATGCAGCTGGTAAAAAGTCACAAAAAGTGTCACTTTTTCCTCGAAATGTAGACTCCCCTGAGGGGAAATAAAGTTTGGGATTACAGGAAGAAAAGAGAGTAAAAGACAAGAGACTGGGGATGTTGCGAGTAAGAGGATGAGCAGGGAACAAATTAAGGACATTCCACAAAGAGGCAGCTGTGGCTCCACCTCAACAGAAGTCCCACTCGTGGGCTGAACCCAGACCCAAAATGACCCATCTGCGAGCAGTTACTGTCACTACAGTGTCCATGAATCATGGTGGTATCTGCATATGTAACAAACACTTGGTAGATGACCTCAGGAGAAGACACCCCTTCCTCAGTGCCATCAGAAGCAACGTTTCACACCCCACCCCAGATCCTGGTCCCCAGTCCAACACTGCCCGCCCACCCACAAATATGAGCATTAAGTTTTGTTTTTTTAATTTCCTGAACAAAAATGTCAGAAATCCTTGTTTTTTTTTCCTCCATTTTACCAATCCATCCACCCAAGTGGTTAGTCCTTTCTTAAGGGAAACCAACAATCAAGGCAAAGGTGGATTGGCTCATTTCATGAAACAGGTGCCATCCCGACACACTGAAAGCGTTGACTGGTGTGTCCCGTCTCCTAGTGCGTAAGAATGAAGGGGTGTGGTCTCCAACCGGCAGAAAGATGCGGTCAGTCAACAGAAAGCTGGATTTCCTTTTTTTTTTTTTTTTTTTCTTATTTCTTAAATTGTGAGTCAGCTATAGTATTTATGTCCATGTGTGTGACTTTAGCTCTCTGTGCACCCTGTAGGCCACTCACATATTCATAAAAATAACAAAAAAAAAATTAACAAAAAATTAAAATCTTAGTGCATCCTCCTCAGAAAAATAAACCCCCAACTGTAGAAATAAACAGTAAAAGCAGGAAAAAAGTTCAAAACCTCATGTTTTGTTTCTCGCTTTGTTCCCCAAATCTAAAAAAATGTCGTACGTCACAGCTTCCATTGTCTGTCCTTTTTCAGCTGCAGGGTTTACGAAAACTAAAAAATACACTTTAGAAAAACCTTCTTGGTGGACAGGGATCAGTGTATGTGACTGAGGTTATCGAAGCCCTGCCCCACTGCCTTTGCCATGCCGATGTTATCTGTGAGCCTGGTCCTCCGCTGTAGTGCAATTGTGTGCTCCATGTGTGGGAAGGGTCCCACCTGAGCCTGAATGGGGCGCTACAGAGAGCCAGCGGCGGCAGCCTGCAGCTCCTGGAAGGTACTGTCGAAACAGCGCTTCAGGTCCGAATAGGTCACAACCAGGACGCTCTTCTCATCCCGAGACACCAGGCTGATCTTCTCGGGAACCCCTGCATCCAGCTGAACAAACAAGTAGATGAGATTAAATAAATCATTTTTAATAAATCACAAGGAATTGGTCTGTCTATGTTTTGGTCACTGGGTTTTATAATCAGAGGTGAGTATTATGTGTGGAAAGGCAAGCACCGTTTTAGGCTTCACCAGCATGCCCCCATCAGGGCCTACTTTTTGTCTTTTCCAGAGGAGATAAAAACCAAATCACTCAGCTTTAAAGGTGGAGTATATAAGATTTTCATTATTTTAAAAAAAAAAAAAAAATTAACTAATAAAATAACTACAATCATAATTGGATAGTTTTTTTGAACATGTAGGTTCCAGTCTGTTTATATTTGATGCGTTAATAAATTACAAGTTTTAATTAATGACAAAAAGCACATTTTTTTTTTACTGGTAGGCAAACGTTTAAGAAGGGTCTTTGTCATTAATTAAACTGGTAATTTAATAACACATCAAATATGGACAGACTGGAATCTACATGTTTAAAAAAACTAATTATGATTGTAGTTATTTTTTGGTTAATTTTTTTTTTTTTTTTTTAAATATTGAAAATCTTATATACGCCACCTTTAAGCCTGTACTTGAACGCACCGTTGTGAGGCTCTCGTAAAAGTGAAGAGTCGCAAAATGTCTTGCACAGTTGCAAACTGATCTGTGCATAATTGCAATTTTTCTGTCCATACCAGGCAGTTTGAGAGATTAGATTTTATGAGGTTGAAGGTGTAAAATGTTAACATTTGTTCATTTTTGTCATTTGTTTATGTTTTTTCTGTGTAAAATGTCATACGTAATTTGTCAGAGTACTCCTGGGAATGAATGTTTGTCTGTCATATCTCTCTATGTTGGCTCTGTGATAGGCTGGTGACGTGTCCAGGGTGTATCCTGCTTCCCCACAATCCTGAATTGGATTAAGCGGTTTGGGAAAATTTCTAGATATTTGTGTGCATATTTTAACATTAATTTTGAATGTACCAAATGTTGCACATAAAGTTGATTATATGGTTTACAAATCTAGTCTTACACATACAACTACCCAAAGTTGGACGCAAATTAGCTCGTACAGTTTGCAAATCAAGTATTACACACGCCCACACACACACACACACACACACACACACACACAAAAATAGAGTAAATTTTTAACTTTTTTTTCAGCATGTTTAGACACAACAGTAATATGCCCCAAAATGGAGGACAAGGCCACAGAGACATCATAAAAGCAAAACCTTTTCTATATTTTTGTTAAATTAAGTCTAAATTTAAATGAAAAAAAGGTCATATTTTCATTTAAATATTTTAATCCAAAATTATTTTTTTGGTTTTTGTTTTTATACTTTCCTCTCAATGAAAAACCAAAACATATACTGGGCAAAATTTAAAAAAAAAAAAAAAGCCAAGTAAAAGATTGAACCATAGATGTTCTAAGAACTCCATGTTTTTTATATTTCTAATAACTGTGTAGATTCACAGCTGATAAAAGCTTTATGTTCACATAACATTTAGGAGCGAGAGGTTTGTTAAGTCCAAACAGTAGCAGTTTAAAAACAGCTGATGCAGTGAAAAGAGGAACAACAGAGGTGAGAAAAGAAAAAAACCTACAAGTCAACAAGGCAGCCAGTTTATAGCACGATTCCTTTTTTTTTTAAGTTATGTAAAGTTAAGCAGCCGTTTCGTTCATAAGTATCTTCAGATTAACAACCAAATGTGTCTAAACAGAAACATTTAACTTACTAGCTTTTCTGCCATTGATTGCATCTCAAATCAAATCAAAGATACTTTATTCATCCCCGAGGGGAAATTAAAAAAAATTAATGCTACGAAGCCAACAGGCTGTCTTTGTGATACACATCAGATCATCCAAATGGAAATCATATCAGTTTTGTTCTTATTTAGTCACTTATTTGACTGACACCTTTTCACTGACCTTGTTGAGGCAGGAGACAATGTGACTGAGGTCAATCCACGGCGTCCCTGCTTCTGTCACCTGGTGAAACAGGTGATCTCGGAAAAGCTTCAACAGGTAGCGGTCACCCGTCTCTGACCACGTTGGATCCTTCTGAAACCTGATGCACAAAGCAAAAGCATTTCAAAGTTATCAATAAATAAATAAATAAATAAATATTGCATCTGTGTAGTCATGTGTAACAATACTTACTCTGGTCGTTCGTTAATGGTGCCCAGTTTGGCGAGGAGGCGAAAGAGACGGCCATTTTGCACCTCCTGAATAAAAAACAAAACAAAACAAAACAACAAATACTTGTTTTATTCATCCAAAGGATCAAAAGTCATTTAGTAACTTGATTTTGAAAATAGATTCTTGCAGGCTCTGTAATTACAATGGAAATATTTTACAATGAACAGATGAACAAAACTGACAATGCATACTCAAACATGTATTTATCTTAGTTTTTATTTAACATTTATTTAACCAGGAACCGCTGACAAAAAAAATCCTTTCACAATCACGACTTGCTTACATTTTGGCAAACAGGTAAAATCATTTATTTCATGAGCCAAAATGTAAATTATGTAATCAACAATGGAAAACATGTCATATTCATAACAGAAGCTCAGAAAAGGGGAAATTTTACAAACTAACTGAAACATGGGACTTTGCCCAAACCTAGTGTCAGGCCCAGTTTCTAGATGGCACTTCCTTGTTACTCAAACTAAGTCTGAAACTGTTCCCATTACCACTAAACATAACTTCTGTTACTGTGCAGTCACCTGAAGTAAAACCCAAGATACCTGTTCTAAATTCAGCTGTGTGGTACCAGTGTGTTGATGTCCTGAGTCATAGTCTGATCTTGATCTTGAAGACGTTTGTGGGTTTTTGGTAAAGCCAAGCTAGTGTTTGCATCTCTCCACCCAAGTAAGCCACATTTACTCACCAGTTCAGCTCGGCTGCAACATGCAAAAAGCAGCACTGCTATCATAAACACAGGAGTAAGAGCTGCTCTCAAACAGACCAGATGCCACACTTACTCCACACATCTTTTCCTGCATGGTGTGAATTCTAGGAGTATGAATGCACCTAAAGCACTTAACCTTGAAGACAAGCGACAATTTTAAATTATTTGGTCAAGAACTGGGACTGGGTTTTTTTTTGTTTTTCTTTTTTATAGCTTTCAGCTCACAAAGCTCCAATAAAATAGTCTAATTAAAAGTTCTCACAGTTATACATAAAACTAAAAGGTCATTGTTGTTCATTTTGTTTTTTTTTATTAATACTCCTTTCCCTCCAACATTTAAGTTATTCTAAACACAGAAAAAAATAAAATAAGAAATCATAAACCTGAAAGCATAGAAACCTTATACACTAAAATCTTCATTTCTCGGGCTCTCAAGAAACTAAAAAAAAATTTAAACAAAAAGCACCTGAGAGGTTTGGGTGTAATTGTTACCTATATTATTAATTAATCTTTTTTGCAAGAGTTGTTTCAAACATCCTTTTTTTTTTTTATTCAAAAAACTGAGAGAACAAAGGATACAATACTTCAAAATGCTCCACAAACCTTCTTGGCCTAAATTTACACTGTATCTGATATTTTGAAGGTAACAAAATCCCAACGATACTCTGAAAAACCTGTTTGCTCAGCCGAGGTTTGTAAAAAAAATTTTCACTTGACTAAGTAGCCATTTCAGTTTATCTGGTTTTAACAATTGCTGGAATAAAAAACTATTTAGATTATTCTTTTTTCCCCCCATCCTGCAGATTGCTGTTATCAGCTAATGGATCTCTGAAGCTGAAGGGGAAAAGAAAAAAAAAAAAATCAGCAGGATAGGATAAGTGTGCAAACTTCCTTGCTGACAGACTTTCGTGTGATTTACAGAGAATTTAGAGTACCTGGGAGCGGAAAAAAGCCACGTGTGTTCATGTTTGGTACAATGATTTACAAGTAATTCTTCAAGATCACCCTGTAATTCTTCACAAGAAGGTGTTGCTGCAGAAAATGAAAATTTCCTACCAATATTTTTCATGAGATTTTAACCGATTAACTTAAAAGACGGTTACCAAAAAACTTCTCATGAAAAATAAAAACCTGGAGAAAAGAAGGAAACTGTGACAAGCAGTTTAACGCATCAGCAGTGTTGCAATGATGCAACAGACCATCATCATTTTTCACTTTCAGGATTAATTAAAACCATGTGAAGCCTTTTTCATATTTCTGCATGAATGTGACACATAAGAGCTTCAGGTAAGTACGATGGTTACTACAGCAACAGTTAGCAGCTAACAAATAAAGCATAGTTTGCTAAGGAGAAACTATTGGTCTCAGTTTTGGCCAAGGATATTTTCTTTTCTTTTTTTTTTTTACTAATGTGAATAAAAATTAAATTAAATGTATTTTTCCAGACATTAAAAGAGCTTGAGTTTACAATATTAATATCTGGCTCTATGATCCAATTCAGTCATCCAGTAAAATCCATTTAAATTAAAAAAAAATAAATAAATGTTGCTTTTCGGAGCAAATATTGTGATTAACAAAAAAAAAAAAAAAAAATGGGATTAATAAATTAACTACAAATGTGTAATTAATTTAATTGTGGGGTTTTTTTTTTTAAATCAAGTCCCATCCCATTCAACAAACTTTTTATTTTGAACCAGGGACCTATACTCATAAACATTAAATAAAAAACAGCGTTTCCCAACCATTATATTAGGGTTGCACCCCAGCCCCCCAACAGCAATCTAAGCCACCCCAAGAAGATCAGGTTTCTTTATTATATTTCTGTAATTACTAAACATCTCACATAGTTTTTTATTCAATTATTTACATTCAAATATTTTCTTATTTTATTTAGGTCATTTCTGTTTTGCACCAGTTCACAACACAGGTCCCCTTTTTTTTTTTACTATAAAGACTAAACAGCCTGATCTTATTTATCTTATTCTAGTGTAGACATCTAAATACATCACGTCATATCTATGCATGCCATGTGCACCCACAGCTGAGCTACATTCCCACCAGCAGACAGAGAACACGTCAAACACATTTGCTTCAGTCACCCGCAAAACAGATAAAATCATTGTTTCAGATCAGCTTATATGATGATAACGGTCACCTTGTGCGTGCTCAGGATAGGTTATTAAATCGAAGTCGTGATTCAGTACAATCTGTTGGCTTTCCTTAACTAGGCTATTTATTATGATTTGGTTCAAAGTAATTACACAAACTGTAATGTTCAAAGAGATTCCATTGTTGTGAATTAGTATTATACAATAAAGCTAGATTGACCTGTATTTTTTGGTACCAGAGCCTATGCCGAAAGCAAATCTGGGAGCTAAAAGAGGCTGTATGTATCGGCAGATATATTGGCGGATATATTAAACAGAACAGAAACAACTAAATATGTTAGATAGAATCTTTTTAAAATCAATTTAAGCAAAACCTTTATGGCTGAAAGTAAAAACTGCATGGCAATATGAAGTGCACATTTGTTTATAGGTTTTATTAACATCAACACGAATGTACCAATCTTATGATCTCAGATAACTGTGACGTGACATAAAACAGGACAGTTAAAAAAAAAAAAATTTTTTTTAACTTTTTTTGTCCAGTGGTCGTTTTTTTTTTTGGGGTTTTTTTTTTTTTTTAATGCTTTAAGCACAGAAACTAGCTCAGATAAAAAGTGGAGCAGGCTGATAAACAGGAAATGCTTAGAGTCTGCCAACCAAAGATGAAACCAGAACACTACAAGTAGCCAAACATATTTCTTCAGACATAAAGACATTAGTGCCCATCTTTTACTGTTCCATCAACTTGTGTTGCTGTAATTCCTGTTTAACGTGATTAAAGGGGAGCATCTTTTTCAGCTAAATTAAAAACTATTTGCAGCTGAAGGTAAATTTACTCAAATAAACTACTTGGGCTGGTAGATTCGTACAGTCCCAGAAGGAAGCAGAAGTTGGGGCGTAAGCGAGAAGAAAAACGCGATTGTGTCAAACATTAACACTTACGGTGGAGATGGCAAATTCAAAACCAGACTGCAAACCTTAAAATACATTGTACAACATCTTCTGTGAATGCAACTTCCTCAAACTAAGTCAATTTCTGCAAAGCAGTAAAAAAAATATCACACTGCAGTTCAGCCCAAATTAATCATGTGTTAACACGTTGTCAGCACACTTCAACTCTTACCTTGGCCAAGTCTTCCTCAATGACATCATTCCTCATCTGCGATGCATCCAGTTGTGTGTAGAACCGGGCTCCAATCATAGGCATGATGTCATTGACGCTGCGCAGGCGAGACTGTTCCGTCAGCAGGTATCTGCAGCGACACAAAACTTGTTACATACTGCAGACCCAGAGCCAGATTTCATATTAATAACATGTTGTCTTTCATTCCCCCCTCTATTGAATGCAGAAATAAGCATTTTTATGAAATTAAAATGTTTTATTAACTTGTTATCAACTTTTAACTTTACTTAACTTAACAAGGTTATACCTTTGTTTGATAGTTTTTAGTCTGTTGTTTGATATTGTTTATGTAAATACCTTTTAAGAGGACTGAACACACTATGAGCTTGTGAAAAGTGAGGTTTTTTTTAAAGACAAAACAATAACTGTAGCACAGACAATTCATTGGGAACTAGTAATGACTAAAAGTCAGACCGCTTGACGAGAAAATTTGCAGCCCTGAATTTGTAAGAGTTTTAGAAATAAATGAAAATTAGACAATTATGTCAAATCTTAACACATAGAAAATGTACAGTTAGCAAACCATAACATATAGTCCAACAAAGCTTCAACATTTAGAAGACACACTAATTATAAAATAATAATATTGATAGAAAGTAGGGTAAAGCCAGTCATATGCAAAAAAATCAGGATGTTTCACATCTCTAATGGTTTTTCACTAATGTTCTAGTTTCTTCTGAAAAATCAAAAGTTTAGGCGGACAGTTTCAGATTGTGGAAAAAAAAAACGTTTTTTTTTTTTTTTAACAACCTGTTAGAAAGTCTTTGGTCTGACTTGAGCTGAGAAATGTAATTTAAAACTATATTTTAATTATGCCAATAACCTTATTTTAGGTACTGTATTTTACTGAACTGTAATATAAACATTTATTTGACCTTCCCTCTCAGAGTAGATGCATCAATATTATCTTTGGATGGTGAAATAAATTCAGCAGGACATCAGACCAATAATCTTGGCTTCTTTCTCACAAAACACATTGACTTAGTTTCAATGTTCAGATCACAAATGTTTAGAGTATAGAACTGCTGTTTGCATTGAGTGCATTGAGAATTAATACAACTCAGAACCTGTCTACACACAAGTCTTACATATGATTTGAAAATCTGGCTTTAAACGGTTTTTCTTTTTTCTCCTACTCTGACAACTGAGAAAGTGAATGAATTTTAGCCAAACTACAGAAAGACAGCTTTGCACAACATGTACACTTAATGAGGCTTGCTACAAAGAAAGACACTTAAAGTAATACATAAATGACTCATGTGCCCTCTTACAGAATGAGGTTCTTGAGGTCTGAAGAGTAGTTTATAGATACCAGCTCCATGGCCTTCTGCAAGTTCTCCCTTTGGATGCCAGCTAGAGAATTACAGGCCAAAGCCAGCACCACCTTGCCCAGCGACACGAGATCTGCTTGCTACAAGATAAGACGCACACACACACAACACAAAAGATCTTAATACAACATCCAAACCGGTAAGAGCTGTCAGACATTTACATTGTGAGGTACATCAGATGTTTTTCAAACATGCGGTGGTGCTCATGAGTAAAGTACTTTGTGTGGAATTCACTGCATGATATTGTGTTGAAAGTACCTGGTACTGTGGCATCAGGGCAAGATGGTTGGTTTGACTGTTGTCAAACGTTAAGACATCAAACACCCCTACACAATTCACCCGTAACCTTTAGAGATAGGAGACCATTGGTGTCATTACTTTTGTAGATGTCTGTACTTAGTGCAACCACACGGTTTTGAAAAAAGGAAGCCCTGACTAAATATACTCCTTTCAGCTCATCTTCAACAGTAAAACATACTACAACTCTTAAGTCTGAACACTAAACTGCTCCTTATGCAGCCATTTATGGTTATGAATGACAGTCTTTAACAAGCAGCACTGATCTACCCGCTACATGATGCTCAGGTGTTTGTTTGTGGTCACCTGGTCTTGCCAGTGATAAGTATCTTGCTGGGGTCCATCACTCGACAGGCCAAGCCAGCGGTATGGATGGTCCGCAAGGCTGAGCTGAGCTGGACTATGTAGGCCCAGATCAGAGACTCGGGCAGCAGACCTGCGTGTTGCCGTGGTGGTGGAGGTTCATGTTGCCCTGCACATAGAAAAATGCTTATCATACAAAACCAGCCCAAGTGATGAATACTATCTATGAACAAAACTTCTAAATACCACTGGCTTCCTCTTTAGTTGTATCTTTGGTACAAGCTGCCTCTCACGCGAACAATGCCAGTCAAAATGAACTTAATTAATCGATTGATTAATCTGTCAAAGTCTGTCGAAATATGAACCTCAAGGTTGCTTGATGACGATTACAAAATGATTAAAATATTATTATTATTATTATTTTAAGAACCAACTCTGCTTACGAGATGCACGCAGCTCATAGTTATGTAAATCATGTGCATCATTATGCAAAATTTTCTTCTTGCATGCAACTCTTTACCATCAATGCTGGTTAACATCACACAGACGCAGGAAGTTTTCCTGTCAGTGTTTGCTACAGACGAGATGTTTGTATGATTGGTTTTGCTTCCACTGTCTATCGTTCCTGCAGCCATCTTTTAGTAGTAGCATATACAGTAGCACCTGCCCTGGGATCAGTTTCAGCCACAGTTTCCTCCGAGTGCTAATGTCCCATTTACAAATACATGCCAACTGTCAAACTCTAACACCTCCGACTCCAAGACACAACCCCAAGACATTTAAACATGTCTTGTATTTAATCTTTAAAACCTGAGATATCAAGTGTCTACTGTGAAGTCAACTGCACACAACACCAACAAGCAAAGAAAACAAATAGCCATTTGCCAAATAGGCAAATGGCAACTTCCTCATTTGCAAACAAGTAAACAAAGTCTAAATGTGTGAAAAAGGAGTGATCTGAGGCTCCTGAGGTGAGGGTGGTTCTAATTCAGAATGATGCAGGAGCGGAAGACAAACTCACCCCACTTCCTCTTGGTGAAGTACGAGTCTGCTGCTGGGTCATTGAAATGTCTGCTAAACATCGTCTCTGCACCTGCGTGGAAGTCGTACGAGAAAACTAGTGCTGTGCGATGAGAGAAACAAGAGGAGACAAACATTAGAGTACAGAAACTCCCAGAAAGTGAGATCACCTCAGGGAAATAAATAAATACCTTTACATGTTTACATGTTAAACTTAAATACATCACAGAGTAAAAAATAGTGACTACATGTAAAAAGCTGAAATGTTCAAGCAAAACTTTTAGTCTTAAAAAATGTATTCACATCAATAGCTTAAAAAAAAAAAAAAAAAAAAAAAAAAAAAAAAAAAAAACATGCACACACCAATTATGTGCTAAAATACATTCACTCACAGTGGTCTCCAAAGGCCTTAGTGGTGAAGACCTCTCTCAATGTTACAGCATTTGAGTGCTGAATCTTCTTCCACATGTCCACCAACATCATGCACTTGGTGTTAACAAGGCGGAAACCTGGCCACAGGTAAATAACATTTATGGGCAACTCATTAACACATACATTTCACCATCAGTACATCCCTGGAGACCTGCAAATACACTGCCCTAACAAAAATATAGTCACCGCATGCATTTAACTGCAAATAAGTAAAAGATTTCCATTTGAAAGTAATGCAGTTTATCAACACATTGTAGTCAGCAACAAGTTTTATTTAACTTAGCCAGATACAGCAGGTTATTTTTCACTCAGTCATGTCAGAAGACACATGGCATGCTTCTTTGTAAGAGTGACCTTCTGGTCATGCTTCTTACCATGTATCCTCCTTAGGCAGTAAGGCAGATCATCCTTGCTATTGACAGCCTTATAACAGGAGGTGATGTAGCTGAAGTTGCTGGTCTTCTGCATTCGGTTTGGTGGGGGGAGGGGCTCCAGGGGGAACAGGCTATGGTAGCTGTCGACTTCAGATGGCACATCTGACAAAGACAGCAGCAATTCACCATTTCAATACCAAATAGATTATTTTCAATGGGCTCTTGCTCAAAGCCCAAAAAAAATGTTCTTACATTTTTAACATTTATTCTCTTCACCTCAATCTTCACAATTGCAACAAACTTTGCAAATAAAGAAAAATGTCTTACAGCCTAATTCTGCTGCATCTAAAGGTCAATTACTGCATCGTTGACAACCAGAGCTGACGATTTACCTGCATTCTCTGAGTGATCCATTTGGGCCATGGTTATCAGATGCCTGTTAATCAACTCCTAATAGGGAGATGAGAAGCATTTGGATCAGGAATTTCCTCCAGATGAGTGAAAAAGGGGAATGTTGAGTAAAAATGGAGCACAGCAACAGAACAGTACCTGTCGGAGCTCATCGGCCATGAAAAAGGACGGGGCATTAGCTTTTGGCTGCATATAAGCCACATGGGGTGCTGTGGAGGGATAGATATGGTAGGTAGGAAACACCTGCAATAAAACCAGAAAAACAGAGTTTTCTATTTAGTTTAAAAATAAAAAAACAAAAAAAAAACAAAAAAAAACTACATTTTAAGACAAAATATTACAATATGTATAGATATTAGTTTATTTAGAAATTCAGTAATTCAGTATTCAAATTTAGAAATTCAGAGCTCCACAAATAAACATGAAAAAAAATTGTTAGCAAGATATAATTCACAGCTCAGTATTGAAAGAGATTTCAAAACCACAACAACTAGCTGACCAAAATAACTAATTAATACTGTGTTAACGCAGTTCTGAGAATAAATGGGACTTTTTTTTTTTTTTTTTAATGAAAGCACTTTCAAACACCTCAGATTAACTCTTAAAATGTATTAGGCTGGTTTAGAATCAGCTTGTGGGATGCTACATACTGCTGGCTACTGTTTGGTGGGACGATTTAGGATAGAAGTCTTTTGGTGGGTTCCCATTTGGTTTACATACCATCCCTGCCATGGGTGCTGGGGTGTTGTCTGTGTAGAAGTAGGTAGTTCCCCCTACAGTCTCTTTCTGGATAATGTGCGCACCCTGGTCAGACGCGGTAGTGGGCACCATGTAGTTGGCAGGGTTCGGGGTGTGACTTCGCCGACGAGGAGCAGGTGAGGTGTGGGGTGTAATTTTTGGGGAGTGGAGAGGAGATGATCCAGCAGACAAAGACATGCCTTTAAATTGAGACACAAAGGAAAACCTACCTTAAACAAGTTTCAAATACTTGTTGAACTGCACATTTGTAGACATAAGGCGAGAAAATAACCACCAGAAAGGAGCAGAGCTGATGAAACTGGGTGGATTTTCAATTGCAAGTTCCCCTAAAACCCCTCACCTGGAGCGAGAGCAGCAGCTGTGGAGCTACTGAGACCAGGATGTGTGAAAAGAGGTGAGGGAAATGCCTGGACAGCCGACTGGGCCAATGTGGCTATGCGTGGAGCTCCCTTTGGGATAAACTCACTTGCTGCCGGGTTAGGAGCCTGAAAATATTTTTTTTTTTTAAAAAAAAAAAAAAAAGAAGAAAAGAGGGGAGGGGGTTCCATTTTTAATGCATATATACACACACACATATTTTTTATATATATATATATACACACATATATACACACACACACATTTTTTATATATATATACACACACATATTTACACACACACACACACACACACACATACATACATATATATATAGATAAATTGGCTGTTTGCTAACCTTTCTCCTTTGAGAAATGCTAAGAGCACCAAAATCACTGAACAGTGAGGATGTCGGGGAGTTCACTGGATCTGCGAAGGATGGAGCATAGAAAGTTAGCGCATAGTGGATGAGTGTCATCTACTAATGTCTAACGTGCTGACAGTGGCTTACCATGAGTGCTGTGGGTGAAATTCTTGGCACCATCATTGAGGAGACTGGGAGAACTGCTGCTGGTAGTCATTCGCTGAAGACAGCAAGACCAATAACAGTTTGATTTTTCTTTCCCCGCTCTTGCTAAACACACTCTACTGTGCCTTTATGTGTATTAAGAAAATATCACAAGACATTAAGTTATGACACAACATATGTGTTGCAAGGCTGTCTATTTTATTCATATTATAATAAAAGCAGAACAGTTTATTGCATTACTGCCTTTCCAGCACACAATACAAATGAACTTTTTTAGGTATTAGGTACTTTTGTCAACATTATTTCCCACAAAGCCATACTTTATTTCATTCATAAATGAACTTGCTACTGTCTTACCTTCACACAGTAATCACAGTTTGGAGAACCAAATAGGAACTGTGATAATGGGCTCAAAGCTAGCTCAAAGTATCATCTTTCAGATTTTCATAAGTTATACCAACCAAAGAACTATCCAACAAGTCTGATTCAACATCTGATAAGTTCAAATTATTTTCTGCAAGGCATATTACATAACAGCCAAGCTTGTGAGTGCCTATAACAACCCATATGCTATTTAATGGAGAATATACTAACAAAATAAATAAATGGGTCTGCACCATTTACACACAGTCACGCATCAGCTAGGTGTGGCGATGTGGAAGCACATATGCACTTTGAACCATACTGAATTCCCAGTTCAGTTTCAGCACCAGATGCAGGATGCACACCTCAATCATACAGTTGATATAAAAACATCAGGCTTGTTTGGATGCCAAGAAATAAGTTATTTTTAAATGTGAGTATTACATACAGCTCTGCATAATCATTCACGGATGTAACTTAAATTGCAAATAATTTCTGGTTCTTCTTTTGGTTTTTTTAACCAATCTACAACACATTGAATTATTGGTTGCTCTGAAAGTTCAAGCCTTCAAGATGACGCATCCTGGCAGCAATGGAATTTCCCACTATATTTAAATATTCTCATCTTTCCCCATTTGGTGCCACTTACTGGCTCATGGTCCACAAAGAGGAAGAGAAGTGGACCCTGTGATGCAATGAATAAATACTCTATATAACATGGGCTTGAACCTCCATTTAATATTTCATGTATGAGTTGTTTTGACTGGAAGAAAATTCACTTTTCTGGTGTCCTCATTTTCAGTAGCTGTTAGTTTTGCTGCCCAGAGAGAATTACTCTTTGATTCTTCAAACTTTGTGCTATAAAAGGTTGCCCACGAGAGTAGTTGGTGCCCTACCTAAAGTATTTAACGGTCACAAATGAAAAGAAACAGAACGTCTTCTAATATCAGCTGTGTTGATGTAATGACACGTTCCTGTATGAACAATAACATTGTGATCAAACAAATAATTGACAACTGAAATTTTTGCACACAGATTTGTTAATCATACACACACATTTACACATGTGAATGTTAATGAATGGTGTTCTATAATCCCCTCCTGACATGTTGTTTATTTATCTAAAAGGTGCTGACTCTGAACACTCAGCTTTTTCATGACACCTTCCAGAGCTGCCTCACAAAGCTCAGAGTATTGATTGCACTGTTATTCAGACCTGTTATTTAAAAAAGTACTTCTTGGCTTATATATTGTCTGTAATTATTGTCTTTTAAAAACTTCAGTTTCTCACACAATATTCTTACATTGTATTTATATAGGCTGTACCTGCATCATTGAATATTTCGACTCTGCTGGGCTTCCAAACCCATTGACCCCAATAAAGCTGCTGCTGAAGTAAGAGTTGGTAAGATTGGCATCGCTCAGGCTTGCACCCTCCATCCCTGGGACTGCAGATGACATAAAATAGTTTAGCAAATGATGTTTATTGCTGGATTAATATAACAAGGGGTTAACTCTGCACAGAAACCACACATTAAAGAGTGGATATTAATTTCAGCACTATGTTATTAGCCAATCTCAGAACCAGATGTAAAGTATGTAAACTGTGCAAATGAACAACAACTGCTTCAAGGCGATGACATTGTCTTTTGGTTCACCGATTCCAAAATAATGTCAGGGGCAATGCCAATGCTGCTACATTACACTTTATTCCTCCTCAAAAATCACTCTAAATGCTGAAGTCTTGACCTAATTATGCTACAGTGGGAAAAGATTCATAAACATACAGTTTATGCATGCATCATAAAGTTATTGCTTTTTGGTTTTATTTTGTTTTTGGTATCTACACAACATTTGAACAGGTAATCTTGAAAATACTACAAAAACCTATACTACTTCAATCTGAACTAAAATAGTCTACAAATAATATCAATTCTTCAAAACTGTTTTTGATCTGTGAATATCTGATGCATTCCCCTTTAAGTCACGAATCAGAAGTTGTGAATCGAGTCAATTTCATTGTAAGCCGCCAAGCATTATTTGTGTATTTTCCACAGTACAAAGTTTGTAGCGACCAATTTTAATTTGGTTTGTTCATTGGGGGCTTCTGAAAAACAGCGAGAGTAGGCAATTTTACACGAGGAGTTGCACGTGAGAGCTCGTTTCTTCCTGTTTGTTTACACTGAGAAAACACGACAGTAAAAACAATGCAGTGAACGCCTAGCATTGACACGCTAATGTTAGCAAACACAGAGCGAGCACATAAAATGTATCGTTACATTGACATAAAAATTAACTGCATACAAACGTAATGCTACAGTCACAAACACTACACACTATAAACACTAATCCTGTCTGTCAATATGAAGCCAAGCCTACACTAGTTCATTAAAGCAACCCCCTCAAAATGATCATTCAGGTAAGGTAAACTAGCTGTTAGCTGCACCAGTTAGCGTTACTAGATTGTGTCCACAGCTGTCATTCAGAAACAGAAAGGCCTGCTCGTGAACTCCAGAAGCATTCATAAAGTGGTCGTATGTAAAACCTGGTGTAAGTAATAAATCCTGGAGACCGAGGAGTTTGGCTCTTGCAGATCAAATCAAACCACGTTGTTTTGGATACGGAGGCCTGAATGGATCCTCGGGGTAAATTACGGAACAGCTCCGAAAGGCCCTAAGGTAAAGCCAGTCAGCAAACCCACGTGAGGCCTTGTCTTGGTATACTCACTGGTCAGCAGCTGCCCCTCCAGAGACGTGCCTGCAGGCCCCAAGGTTTCACTCTTCTTGGGTACACCAGTTCCTCCACCTCCCGGGCATGCTGCCGTGCCTCCGAGGGAATACCCCGCTGGAGTCCCGCCACTCCCAGCCATGGGCAAAGGGACGGGACTACTACCGCCGTGCAACGGTAGGCTAGACATGGACGGATCCTCGTGCAGGAACTGACACTCATCTCCATAAAAGCAGGTTTTGTCTTTCGCGTAATATCGGCAAAACTTCACCTTTACATTGGGTATCCCGACACCCCCGAGCGGAGCAGCTGAAGGTGGGAGTCCACTGTTCATGGCACCGCTGCTGCCGCCACTGCTGCCGGAAGACACTCAAACATAGAGACGCAGAAAGCTAGCGTGCTAGCTTGCAAACAATCCTCCGTAAAGCAACGAAAAATATCACTTCAGGTCATGGACAGCATTTAACATCCCAAAGCACTCACATTATAGGGCCGAGATACATTTTTGATCCGAGCAAATCTGTACAGATCAAATCCAGATCCTTGTTGTTGTCGTCGCTATCCATGCAGCTGCCCTCCCTGTAAAGTAGCTTGTTGTTGTTTTCTGCACCAGGCTGCTCAGATAGAAACCAGCAAGCATGGCTTTGCATTCTGGGTAGAGCAGAGTTCACCTGCCGCAAACTCAACTTGCATACATACAAAATTTTATATGTATATACATATATATATATTTATATATATATATATATATATATATATATATATATATATATATATATATATATATATATATATATATATATATATATATATACATATTTATATATATATATTTATATATACATATTTATATATACATATTTATATATATATATTTATATATACATATTTATATATACATATTATATATATATATATATATATATATATATATATATATATATATATATATATATATATATATATATATATATATATATATAATTTTTCTTTCTTTCTTTCTTTTTGTGCAGGCGTGTCCGTTTGGCCAATGAGGTTTTTAACTTCCCATTTAAGATGTTCTTGCGCGTGTCTCGCACATCAGTTTCACAGCCTCTCTCGGGACTGAGTATGTGACTCTGACGGAGTAAAGACTTTATGATGGAGAGGCTGGCAATGTTTATTACAGGTGAGTAATACTTCAAGCCACTGCTGTTAAAGATAAATCTGAATGAAATGTAACACTTATTCATGCAATATGTTAGAATTGCAAAATGAAATTCGGGCTTTAAAACTATGTTATCTAGTTTTATGCATGAGTATATAAAAAGTTGGATAAATAAATGACTTGTGTTTGTGAGTCCTATAATAATATTGAATGTTTTGCTTTAAAACTGTACTGTCTTAAACAATGTAGTTGGAGAAACTTTACAGGTTTTTATTTGTACTGAATGGCAGCTGTATATCATCGGGGTTGGATAACCCTGTGCATATCATCAGAATCAGGCAATTAGATTTTTAAAAAGTAATTTGGCCATATTATATAAAAAAAAATAAATAGATTTATAGAATTGCATTTCACTACAAAATCAATCATTGATTACATTTCATTTGCTTTTTCTTTAATTATTGTTTAGTACCGATGGCAAATTTACCAATTTAACTTTCTTTAAAGAAACTATTTTTGGTTTGTTTTTTGAGGGATTTTTTTTTTTTTTTAATTTCTTTGTTTTTTTTCATTTTTTTCATTTTTTTTACATTGAAAGTCAAAAATGACTATCTAGCATGAGTGGGGTTTTTTTGTGTTACAGGAACAATTTCTCTATAAACAGACAAAACTATGTCCTGTACCATGTAGCACTGCACAGGATGTATGTTGTTCCTGCACACAAAACATCAGAACATGCTTGATGAAACTGAATCCTGTAGCTGAATGCACACAGGGGAACTGTGGTTATGCAAGTGCAAATTTCAGTAGAAGTAAGTTGATATGGCCATCTGTATACATTAAACATAATAATATTATATTGAAAAAATAATAATGTACAATTTACAGTGAAATGCATTTTTGTACCTGCTACCAGTTAGGAAATAACTTTGTGAAGTTATCTTTACCATAACAGAATAATGGTTAAAAAAATTTTTTTTAAAAAAGAAATAAATAAGAGTAAATGCAAATATAAATATAAATGCATGCAAAAAGCCATGTAGTGAAAGATATCTCATGATGTTTAAAAAGAATTGCATGTTTGCAGAGCTTCCAATTTGGCAAGTACATGCTTGTGTTCAGTACAGTCTCTTATGCTCAAGGTTTGTCTTTCTATCTTTTCTTCTTTTTTTGTCATGTGATGTGCTCCCTTGTCGACTAAATTTTAGAGTAATTCCGCAAATGTGTTCATCTGACATGAGTTCAATGTGTTGGCAAATCAGTACATATTCTATGTTATGCAAGCTGGTTTCTCCTCAATGTGACGCAACTTTTAAATAAGTCTGACATTGATGAAAAAATAATATACAGTCATTTTGTAGTCATTATATTATATAACACCACAAACAACGTGTAGTAAGAAGACTAAAGCAGTGTAAAGGCTTAGACTTGAACTTGTTGATCTTATACTGACAACAAATGTTATGTAGTTGTTTAAAATGAAGTTCATTCATTCATTCATTCATTTTCCAAACCGCTTATTCCAATTCAGGGTCGCGGGGAAGCTGGAGCCTATCCCAGCTGGTTTGGGCGACAGGCAGGGTACACCCTGGACAGCTCGCCAGTCCATCGCAGGGCTTAAAATGAAGTTATTATTTGTTTTCTTTGTTTGTAGCTTCTGTGCTGCTGTTTGCTGTCAGATCACTCTGCTCTAACGATGTAAGGAAACAGGCCTGCGAACCCAGTCATGAGGTAAAAGCTGTTGTAACTAAACAAAGATGGGCAAGCTTAGTACTTTAGCAAGATCGATATTTCTATTGCTTGGGGTTTTTTTTAACCTTTTATAAGTCTGCTAAATGCACAAAATATCCCACTGAAATATGCATAACCTGTTTTATACATATTATGAACATAGCTGCTGTAGTCTTGATTAGACATAAGTAGACACACATTTAAGTTGTTGGTATTACGGAACAAACATTTAACTTCAATACCTTATATGTTACTGTCACATATGTCAGTACGGAGAGCTTCTGTAAATAGTTCCATCTCACTAGACCTAATAAAGACACATGACTTAGCTGACGTAGAGCAGAGCAGAAAGAGACTGTAAAACATCTAATAAGGAAATGACTCTGGTTTTACCAAATTTATCCTCGTTTCATTTCTTCATTTCTCTAATTTGAGTTATTTTAACGGAACCCAAAATGACTCATAGAAGTGGCACAAATTCCTACACTGAGTAGCAAAAGACGTGCAATGGATTTCAAGTTTCAACATTTTCTAGCCAAACATTTAAATATCGACACAAAAGTCAATCGTTTCACGATACTCAGTGCAGACTCGTGCATTTCAGGTGGAATGTTTTCTCCTGGGTGACCACATGAATAACTCCGATCCTGTCAGGATTAAGTTATCTTCAGGTAAGAAACTCAACATTTCCCTGGTGGGCCTCTCTCATCGTCCTGTCTGCTACTGGAAAAAGAAAACACAGCTAATGGCAAAGTAGGTGAATGTTTGTGTTTATACACAAGTGTGTTTTCACTTTTAATGGCTATATAATGAAATTGGACCATTCCCTCAAGTGTCTCCAGTGACGGGAGACTCTTCATGGTCACTCCACGACTCTCTGGGGCTGACTCGGGGGAGTACTCTCTGACATGTGAAACTAATAATGCAACCACTTTCTCAAAATTGGTGACTCTTGATGTGATGGGTGAGTTATAGCAACTGCAAACATTTATCTGCTTGATGCTAATAAATTAGTAGAATTTCTGTTAACAAATATCACTTACATGATTTTATAGAACGTCCCACAAAACCACGACTGATGTTGGACAAAGTAGAAGCTAAAAATGAATCCCCTCATTTCCATTGCAGCTCTGAGGGCTCCCCAAAGCCCAAAATTCAGTTTTTTGGGTAAGATATTATCCATTGCATTTTTGCAAACTTACTAAGCATAATGAAAAACTAAATTTAAAGTATGAGGCTCTGAGTGATAATATTTCTTTTTATTTCAAACAGTATCAAGGATAAGACTAGTGGTACAATTAAAGAAAAAGAAAGCATTTCAAGTAGTGATTATCATGACATGGGAGTTATGTGTTGTGCCACCAATGAAGAAGGACAAGAGTGCACCCAGCTGCATGACTATGGTAACTAAAATACATTTCACAAAAAGTCTGACTATCAAATGTATACATGAATGCCTTAACAGGCGCATTTACTCAAAACTACGTAACAGTAAATTAACTTTCACTGACTTTTACTCATGATTAAAATCATGCAAATTGTAGAGACCAGCAAGCAACTAAAGAAGTGAATTTAACAGAATGGATCTGACGTACACTGAATGACACAAAGCATTTGTGTGTTTTAGATTTGACAAACAGATTAGTGGAAAATGATGGCATTTCTGTTGTGACCGTGAGCCCTGGTGAGTCTTTACTGCTTCGCTGCAGAATACAAGCAAATGGTCAACAATATGCTGAATGGGAGAAAGACGACAAAACGCTGAATTCTGAGACATTAAAATGTAATACCAATGAGGTACAGTATTTTTTCCAGCTGAAACAACTGAAATGTTCTTTAAATCTTCCAAAAATTTCCCTCACTTTTCTCTCAAAATGAATTTACAATTTGAGTTTCTGTTTTTATTCCAGATGTGCATTAAAAATGATCAACATTATGACAGTTTGATGTCCTACCTGTTCATCGCAAGAGTTGGTAAAGAGCACGATGGCATATACACCTGCAGAAGTCCACAGAAGATCACTAAGCGTGTTAACATTCAGGTCATCGGTTGGTAGAGCTCATCATTATTTCTATATGGGCCATAACTCAGCTGTTAACTCTGAGGGATTCTTTGTGATTCATGTGATTTTAAAACTGAGGTTGTATGTGTGCATGCTCATTTATTCCCTTGCTTCCCCAGCTGAAAGTTTCCTCTCCGCTCAGCTCGATGTCAGAAAGATCGTAACAGCTGAGAAAGCAAGTAGCATCAGTTTGCAAGCAAGTGTTTCCTACCACCATACACTCAAGCAATGTTTCTGGGAGGCCCCCGATAAGATGGTGACTAAATGCTTCAGGGAAGAACAGGTTACAAAGCACAGGTAGGTCATGATGTTATGCTTTGGAAGTGTCCTTTATGTGTTTTGTGAGGTTCATCTGAAGTTATACCATATAATCTTAAAACTTTTATGCATTAATTAATTTTGTATGTCTCAATGCATAAAAATAATAAAACATTAGAACTGAATGTAGGTGTATTTCTTTTTTCTCAGCAACGTAACGTTACATGGTCCACTCATATCAGGTGTTTATAAGTTACACCTGGAGACGGAAGGAATAAAGGAAGAAAAAAACATTAGTGTCTGTGTTGTAGGTATGTTGCCTCTGGATCAGTATTAAAACTTGTTTACAAACTGTTTTATGTTCCAATGCTTGCAATTCTCTGATTTTCTTATAGATAAACCCACCTTCAGCTTCTCTTTTCAAAATGATGAGCTCACTTGTGAAACTAGGAGTCTTGTTCCAGCAAACTATACATGGGAGGTTTTCTCTCCATCCAACCAAAGGTATGAACCTTCACAGCTGCTTTGATCAGAAGCTGCTGGAGCCCTGGTTTCTAAACGTCCCTCGCTCTTTGTGTCATTGCAGCTGTCAGGATGCACAGAGCGCACCAGGAGCGCGATTGGAGATAATCTCAACAGGCATTCAACCAGACTCTGATGACTTTTGTCACAAAACAATCAAAAGTTCAGTTGAACAAGCTTCGGTAGCTAATAAATGTTCTCGGTTTTGTCTGACAAACTCAGCTGGGTCCTGGTGTGAAATTAACACCTTGCTCCAGACTAATTTGTTCCAGGGCTCCACAGGTAATATAATCTTTTTTTCTCTTGTTAATAATTAAATTCAGTTGGTATGATTAAAAGCTGCTAACGTTACATTTTTCTTCTTCAGGCAATAAACCTTCTGAAAATATCTTGCCACTGAAAATCGGAGTTCTGGTTTTACTTCTGGCCTTGTTAGTTGTCATGTCAGCACTCACTTACTTTATCAAAAAGAAGGTGTGTATTGCACATCGGCACACATATAAACATGCTTACACAGGAGAACACAAGATCAAATCCTCTCTGTTTCCAACAGAAACCAAAGTATCAGCCTCAGCTGCAGATGATCCAGATGGTTGGTCCCAATGACAACGATTACATCTACATCAACTTCAAGGACTTTGATTATGATAAGAAATGGGAGTTCCCCAGGGAGAACCTGGAATTGGGTATGAGTCACAATAGGCATTTGACTCATTTTGCAACCATTTCACACATAAAGGCCACTGTTCTAACCTCCCATAGTAAAGGCTCAAACCAGCAACCTCTTACTGTGAGGCCACAGTGCTATCCACTACACCACCATTCTGTATAGATGCAGTGCATAGTGGCACTTAACTGAATATTATTGTGGCAAAAATCCTTTGAAATGTAAATTTCTTCATGTGAAATAATTTATTAGTTAAGTTGCAAGTGTTAGATACTGAATTTACTGAAAAATTCCAAGTAAATGTTTCATTTTGCCATGCAATGGACTCTGTTTCTGATACATTCTGATATTTTACATTGTCAATATAGAGTTCTAAACAGCAGGAATCCCTTTGAGGACTAATCAAATCTGGACTTGTTAAAAAGTAAAGAAGAAACTAAATTCAGCTTTCAAATATGTTATAATTGCTTTCTGAAAAACATGTCTTTTTGACTTTTGTTTAAGTCTTAGATTGTTATCTAAATTAAACCATCTGAGAAGTTTAGATATGCAGCGGAATTTAGGCAAAACTGCTAATAATATCACAACATTTTATGTAAAACCTAATGAGTAAAAAGAGGAGTAAACATGTTATGTGTAATTGAAACTCTCAAATAGTACAGACATAAGAGAATTTTTCATTTTCCTTCTTGTTCCAACTTGCATCACAATGCATATAGCAAATAGCTCTTTAGTTTCGAGCAAAATCATAATGGAATAGTAATGAAATGTTTCTGTATCAGGTAAAGAACTAGGCTCTGGAGCTTTCGGCATGGTGCTCCAAGCTACAGCTTATGGCATTAACAAGGCTGGAGTCTCTCAGCAGGTGGCTGTCAAGATGCTGAAAGGTCAGTGTTTGCTATGAGTGATGTGCACAGTGTTGCAGAAGTTGTTCAGGCTTCATTTCATATTTCTCTCGGCAGAAAAAAACCATTCTGGGGAGAAGGAAGCACTCATGTCCGAACTCAAGATGCTGACTCAGATCGGTCATCATACCAACATCGTGAACCTCCTCGGTGCATGCACAGACTCGGGTATGTTTACCATGATTAATTACACTCTTACCCTCATCCAAATTATTATATTTGAGGTTGTTACACAAGTTAAGGATTTTTTTCTTTGTTTATGTTAATGTTTTATGTATGAGAAATGATATAAAAGCAAACTAATGAGCTTGTACTACCTCCATGTAGGGCCCATATACCTGATCTTCCAGTATTGCTGTTATGGAGACCTGCTGAACTACCTGAAAAAGAACAGTGACCGTTACAACAAGTCTGTTACGGATGCTTTTAACATGAACCGTTTCAGCAGCCTGTACCACAACCTGCAGCTGAAGAAAAACTCCAGGTGGGAACAAAGGCACACAAGGGTTTTGTCATTTCATTTTCTGTTTTGTTGTATTTCTGTTGTTAATTGTTCTGGTGTGTTTTGCTCCTCAGACCACTATTTAAGCCATGTCAAATTTGTGTCTTAACAGTGAACTAATTGAGGATAGCTACATGCACATGCACAGTGCCACCAGCAGGGGGCAGGAGACCATCTCTCTCCTCGCTATGAACCCCTGCGACAGGGACAAGTGTGAAGGTGAGATCCTCCATATATACCCAGGAGGGTGTGCATGCTTAAAATACTAAGACAACTTGTTGTCAGAGTTCAACTATTAGATCTTTTTGATATGTCAAAAGGCTAAAAGAGGCTAAGTATAGAGTGTATCACTAATGATCGTAACTAAACACACATTTGCAGAACTGGAAGTCTTTGACAGCTCAGACGATCAGACAGAAGATCTGCAGGCCCTCACCTTTGATGACCTGCTCAGCTTTGCATTTCAAGTGGCCAAAGGCATGGAGTTCCTCTCCTCAAAGAATGTAAGAGGCAAAGTTAGGAGTTTCTCAATATTTTCATTTCATTGCATTATCTCACACACACTTTATTTAGTTTTTTGTTTGTTTGTTTTTTTGTTAAGATTTATATGCTTTGATAAAACGCAGCTGCTGCTTAAATCATCAATAAATAACTCACTTGACAACAAAATATTAATTTGCTGCTATGTTTTTCTCTGATTCGTTCCTTAAAGTATTTTTTGTTGTCTTTGACAGAATAGATTCATTTCATACATCACGCTGACTTTAAAGGAACAGTTATTTTTTACTATTTGTTACTCAAGCATTGAACATTGTCATGTAGAAAGAATACGATTCAAGTAAAGTGATGTATCAACAAAGCACAGAAATTATTCAAATATCAGACATCTGACATATTGATGCTTCTTGCTTTTCTTCTGCAGTGTATCCACCGGGACTTGGCAGCTCGAAATGTGTTGGTGACAAAAGGCAGGCTGGCAAAAATCGGTGACTTTGGGCTGGCCAGAGACATCGACAATGACTCCAACTATGTCGTGAGAGGAAACGTACGACACAGAATAATGCTATTGCACATTTTTAATTGCTTGCTCATTTTGGGATATGTTTCCATTGTTCACTGTGGGGGGGTTTGTTGCGTCTCAGGTGCGTTTGCCAGTGAAGTGGATGGCACCAGAGAGCATCTTTCAGGGGATGTACACCATGCAGAGTGACGTCTGGGCTTATGGCATTCTGCTCTGGGAAATCTTCTCTCTGGGTAGATTACACAAACACAGAGCACATTTATGCAGACTGCCAGTTTCTTATATTATGATAAACATGAACTATTGTTCTCAGGTGTCACTCCATACCCGGGCATGAAGGTGGACCACACCTTCTATTCAATGATAGAGAGAGGATTTAAGATGGAGTGTCCCTACTATGCCAATGAGTCAGTGTAAGTGTCATCAGACATGATGAGTGGAATTATGGTTCGATTTCTAACACTCATAATGATACATCTCTGTAAATATGGATGGTGATGGATGCTCAGGATTTTATTTGGGCTTGTGTTTTTTTCTGTCTTAAAGACCAGAAACATATAATAATACCTTCTTTTAACTAGATAACCAAAAAGTCTCAAAAGATACTAAATCCCTCCAGATACTTGATCTTCTCCTGGACTGAATTTTCATCTTTGATCACAATGTCTTTCCTTTGTAGGTATGGGATGATGTGCAAGTGTTGGGCCCTGGATCCCTGCAACCGCCCTTCTTTCTCCAAGTTGGTGTCCTTTATGTGCAACGAGCTGATGGACAGAGAGGAGAAGGTATGATGATAGTAGTAAAAAAACAGTTGAACATATTCCCTTTCACCACCGCTACATTAGCCTAACCAAGCTTCTTGTTGTTGCAGCTCTACCACAACATGTTGGATCAGACTTCCAGTGTCTACCAGAATGCATCAACCATTCTGGACAAGTCTGCTTCCACAAAACACCATGAGAGCAAGTCGACCAATGACTACTGTCACACCAACATGACAGAGGAAAGAAAAGCAGAAGTGTCAAACTCAGAGGTTGTGACAGTTGAGGACGAGCTTCAGTAGTTGTTGGATGTGGTGCGATCCTCTATCATATCTCAAGTCCCCATACAGGATATATGACAATTTACTTAATGCTCTTCTCATCATAATAATCTTAATATAAACAGCTTTATATTTTCAAGTATTGTGAGCTTTATTTTTGACTGTTACAGTTGAATAAAATAAACTGTGTGTAGCATTTAACATAGCTGTTCATAATCCATATTATTATTTCATGTAACTTTCCATGATCTACTGGGACTGGAAGGTAGTAGCAGGGATGGGGGTGTATTTCTATGTGGCATCCATATGAATGCCTGGATGCCGGTTTTCCAGGTAAACGATCTGCAGTGTAACAAGATAAGCAGTGTTATTCATTTGACTTGGCAGTCGCAATATTGACCGATTTGTTTATGTTCAGAATTTGCAAAACAATTCATAAATATATTATTACTATACTTTAAACATCTAACTGTTGGGTAGATGCAATTTAAATGCATTAAATATATTAAAATGCTGTTTGGCACAATTTTTCAGCAACAGTTACAAGCATAGAAAGCTAATTTAAAGTTTTATGTTTTTGATGTGTTTTTTGTTTGTTTTTTTGTTTGTTTTTTTATGTCAGTTTAAAATATCTCAATGAAATTTTTATACTGTTTTCATCATAATAAACATGTATAATGAATGCCTTCAGTCTGTTAAGAAAAACAAGTGTTGCAGAGAGGTTCATTATTAATAACTTCGCCATGTGCTCAATATATTTTAATTAGTTACTCCAGCATTATGAGAAATAACTAACATACCATGTGATATTTTAAATTAAAAAAATTTTTTTAAAGTGCTCTTTCTCACTTCTTGATGATCCTTTTGATTAATCTTGTGTCTCCAACACTGAAAAGTCACTCAGTAATTGCAGAGAGTTATGAACATTTCACAAGAAAATAAACTTTGTGCTGCAGTATAATAGTCAGACAGCCGCAGTTATCCTGCCACTTAGTTTACAGATTGAGATTTGATGTATAAACATGCTGGTTAGTTTCTGTAAAAGAAATCATTTGTAGTCTACTGGAACTTAACCTGGTAATTAATCAATTATTCTTGCTTTTAATTATTTTGATATATTTATTATTGTATTGTGATTTTGCCATTTGTTGTTGTCTTAAGCATTTTACACCATCTGTAGTGCTTCTGTTTCATGTAAAACACTTTAAATTGTCTTGTACATGATGTTAAGTAAACTTGTCCTGCCTAATGACAAATCCATTAATACACCTATAGCATGATGTTGTAGGGATCCCCATTACTGCTGTGGGTTTCTAACAAATATGCCGACATTTTGCTCACTTTACCGGGGATAAAAGTGGGGATTTGCAGGTGCTTAAAAACTTAAGTAAATTACATTATTTCCCCTCTCTGTGTGAGATGAATGGCAACTAACTGACTGGACTAAGAAAATATTAACCACAGCCAGACATTCGGGGCTTGTTTTTGTGTCCACCAGTGCGTTAACCCATGTTGTCCGAAGGTCATTAAACACTTCCCGCAAGCACTCCAGGGTTTTCTTACAAAAATCATGGACATAACCGCAGTAAATGCTCTTCCTTACGAGGAGTTCGTGAATATTTTCGGGAATGTGGTGGAGAAATGTCCGATTATTCCAGCGGCTGTGTGGACCAGACGGCCCTTTGTGAGCTTAAATGCTTTGGAGACTGCCATTATGGAGTTTATCGATGCTCTTCCTGAATCAGGTTAGTTGTTTGGGTTTTTTCTTTCTTCCTGTGTTTAATAGTCGGATCGTTTTTACGACTCGTTACCACAATGACTGTGATATACGCTGCGCGTAAAGATCTGAATGTGAGAACAGTAACCAGTCACCACGTGTCTCCAGGTAAAGAGGGGATCCTCAGGTGTCACCCAGACCTTGCGGGTAGGGACCTCCAGATTGGCACCTTGACCCGGGAGTCCCGCGAGGAGCAGACAGGAGCTGGGATGGACGCGCTAAGCCCCAAGGAAGCCTTGCGCATGGCGCATCTAAACGAGGAGTACAAGAAACGCTTCGACTTCCCGTTTGTCATCTGCGCGCGGATGAACGACAAAGCGAACATCTTGCAGCAGCTGTCCGAGCGATGCCAGAACCCGCGCGCCGTGGAGAGAACGCGCGGCGTGGAGGAGGTGAAGAAGATATGCCGTCTGCGCCTCCAGGGCCTCGTCCTCACCGATCCCCTGAACAAGTTATGAATCTAACCTGGTGTTGTTTTCTGTTTTTTGGCTGCGAAACCACCCGAATAAAAAGACTGGCACGATTTCCAAACATAAGGGCTCTTATATAGTTTTATTTAAAAGTTATTTTGTGGTATTGATCCATATAATTAAGTATCTATTCTACAATAAAACATGTGCATCACTGAATGTTTCGGGACCTTATTTAGCCTAAAGTGGACAGATATATGGAAAAGGGTCTATGCATCGTTGGCACAGTCATAAGCATTAATCTCACTGCTTGTCTGAGTTTTATAAAACAAAAACAAAGAAACAATGCCATTTAATTTGGTCATATGCAGTGTAATTCCCTATGAAAAAGTGAAAATAATGTCGTCCTTGCGTGGATTTGTTATCTCTCTGTGCCCTCTGGTGTCCAAAATATCTCAAAGCATGTATTCAGACATGTCTGGATCCTTTAGTCAATCATGACCGACTGTAAACTCCAATAAGGGGGACATTTACGGTCCAGGCAATTTAAAGGGATCTCTGTAATACGAGTGCTTAAAATGAATGGTCACGTGTCCGTGACTTATCATTTAGGCCATATTCACTCTCTGATTCCTCTCAAATAAAGCTGCCTTAACTGCGTGAAGGGTGAGTTTAGGTCCAGTCTTAAGACGCTCTCTATGCTGGCTCTCTGCACCCTGACGCTGACAGACCGTGCAGGGGGGAAACTGGGGGAGTCGTGGTGTGAGGTCCGTTTGTGGAGGACACCCCTCCTGCGGCCTCCCCTTCTCCAGAGGTGATGGAGGAGTCCTGGTCCGGGTCGGCCCCCCTCGCCCTCCTCCGGTCTTCCTCCTTCTTCCACTTCATGCGACGGTTCTGGAACCAGATCTTAATGTGGCGCTCGGTGAGGCTGAGGGTGAGCGCGAGCTCCACGCGCCGCGGCCTCGAGATGTAGCGGTTGAACAAGAACTCTTTCTCAAGTTCCAGCAGCTGGGCGCGCGTGTACGCAGTCCTCGTGCGCTTGTTTTCCTCAGTCTCCGCCATCACGTAAGGCCCTGAAATCACAAAGAAATTCAGTCTTTAAAAATGTTTTACAAAATTCTTTTTTTTTTTTTAAAAAAAAAAAAGAAAAAACATTTAAATGAACATTTAGTTGTGGATAAAAAGGGCGTCAAAAAATAAATTGTAGAGGTCTGTTACACTTGAGGGTAAAAAATAAAGTTAATTTTGTTAAGTCGCTGAGACATGCGCAAAGTTAGCTTTTTTTCCCACTGGACCACTTAACACAAGACATCTCAGGCCACACTAGGTTATAGAATAGTTATTCTAAGTTATACTTTATAAAACACAAGTGTTATGTGATATAAAGTGACTTAATTTAGTCGAAGCAGGAAGCCTCAGTATTTCCAGATACCTACACATGAAAACGGAGCATTTAGGAAAAATCCTTATGCATTTGGACAATGAACTTTATGCAAAACAAAAACGTGTTACAATGTAGTCGAATTGCTACTATTTTCAACGAGATGGGGAGTAATGTAGGCTAACTTATAGCTAACAATAAAGTTGATAAAATACAAAGCAAGACAGCTTTGGTCCTGCAGACATTCTTTTTAACATGTTTACCCCTACTCTTGAAACATTTTGTCCAGCTTCAGCACTTTCTTGAAACCAAGTTTTAATGTAATGTTTTTCTTAAAAAACGTCGAAAATTCTCGGAAATGTAGGCCAAAAGTTTGCATTTAAACTTAGGAAAAAGTAGCAACAACAAAAGACAAGAGTATCTGCGGATCAAGCAACTTATAGCCTATTAGTTCAGAAAGATATATAATAAGATATATAGTATTTTATCATTTGAAACATAGATTTTAGGTATACAAAAAGCGGGGGAAATGAGGGGAAAAAAGGCTTTCCTACTTTTTTATACCTTGTTAAAATTCAAATTCACCAACAACTCAACCATCTTGTCTTTACAAAGCTTTACATATCAAGGTACACACTTTCCTATTGGTGTAGTAAGCTAATTAGACAAATATACGTTTGTCGTCTTATCAATACGTAGATTTGAGGAATAAACGCGCTTTCAACAAGACTGAGCCATGTAATGGTTTGATACCTGATCTGTAAAAATGTTATGCAGAGAAAACCTGCATTTTTTGCAACGATAAGGCCTGATAACACCAAGGCTTGACCCTCTGGTGCCTTTTACAAACAAGGTAAACTGTATTATAAGATAACCTAGAATCATATTGTTTGGAGCATGATGTCGTTGCAGGCCTCAGAAAGTCAGCTGAAACTAACTGGTCGTGTGTTTTTACTGAAAATAAAAGTTATCCGAACCGCTTAGTACGATTAAGGGTCGTGGGTGAAAATAAAAGAAAACATTTTAATTAGATCAAAAAAGAAGATATACCTTCTAAAGATCTAAACTGAAGTCAGTGATTTGTGAGTGTTTACCTGTCCACTGTCCCTTCCAGGTGTGCGAG
This sequence comes from Telmatherina bonti, assembly GCF_933228915.1. Taxonomy (NCBI): domain Eukaryota; kingdom Metazoa; phylum Chordata; class Actinopteri; order Atheriniformes; family Telmatherinidae; genus Telmatherina; species Telmatherina bonti. The sequence continues at coordinate 17,197,636 of NC_136618.1, forward strand.
TGGGATTTAGTGGTTTTCATCCAGGGGAATGGGAGGTGATATCTGTTCTGTTCAACTGCGTCTCCATAACCTGGAGTCTGGATGGGGGACTGCTGGAGCCCCTGCGGATGGTGGAGTTGAGGCACGCCTGGATCCAAACTGTACGCGGGGGCGATGTCAGGAAGGCTGGCCTGTTCCAAGGCTCCCAAGGACGGCGATGAGTAGACCGAGTGGACCTGCCTGCTCATGTAGAGGCAGGGCGGAGGACTGTAGTCATTATCCTGTGCTCTCTGGTAAACGCAGGAGTCTTTAAAAACCTGAGATGGATAGAAATGATCTTCCCGATTCATGGCTGGTTAAGATCCAAATTTGCGGGGCCGTTTGCGCGTACACATGCACCGTGCCTGCTCCCTGCCTTGGCGTGGACCTTCAGCTCAATACCTGCCTGTGGCGCAACTGCGAGGCCCTTACGGCTCTCCACAGGTGTGTCACTCTGTCACCATGTGACTCTGCAGCACCCGAGCCATTGGCTTCAATGTTTGCTCAAAACAGCAGACCTATGGCGCTCAGTTTCCAGGATATTCTGCAGCTTGAGGGTTGTATTTTTTTTTTCAGCAAATTGAACAGAGCAACAGTCTGCACGTAAATCAATGCCACTTTGTAAATATTCAACGTTTACCTGACTTCCACCTGCAAGTGGCCCGAGTTAAAGGTGAACCTGTGGCACCCTGTCACAGAGTGGAGGGTCGCTGTATTAACTCTGAGCGCATTGAAGAATGATTCACACACTGGGCTGCTAAATAATGCAACAATTCAAATTTTTATATGGATATATCTCTTGTCTGTACATTGAGGATGATGAATCAATATGTATGCGCGCAAACATTGCAACCAACAAGATAAGAGTCCAGGATGGAGGAAAAGTTGTCTTGGAAACTGTTGGGGGGGGGGGGGCTCAAACGAAACAGCATATTTTTCACGATCATTTATTTTTCACCCTTCTGCCAGTTTCTAACTTTTAAAAGGCATCCATTACACTTTTCGAAATGGATCATTTAACACCATTTTACGCGTTATGCGCGTGGGCCCATCAGCCGCGCGCGAGGGGGGGGCCCTTGGCGACAACAAACACCAAAGCTGCTGCGGCCACGTCGCTCTCTGCACTCTCGCCGTGTTTGCTGGCCATTAGCCTTTCGGCACTCAGGTGTGTTTTCCACCCCATTTACCAGCAGCTCTCGTGGTAAACCAATTAAGTTGGAGAGACCGAATGAACTCAATTAACCAAAGGGAGGCGCGTGGATCGCGTCTCAGAGGCGTGGGCTCACCTACGCCACTATACAACACTTCAGAGATGCTAAAAGACACCTTTTCAAGGGAAAATGGCTTTTCTGATAGTATGTACTGTTTCCATAGATTATTTGCTCTGAGATCTTCAAAAGCAATTATAGCACTTTCCACGTATCTTAATGGGGCACTCAGGGGTGCAATAAACTTAAAGTAAACCAATTCTATGCAAAACATCCACCACTGCACTGTGTCTTAATGGTATTTATATCTGATCATTGTTGCAAAGAGGAAGGAAACAGTTAACCCCAGCTGTCTAGTGGAGATAGATGTGATTTATGAAGCATGATGCCTGTTAAACACATTTTAGACCGTTTTCTTTTAGACTTTTTTAATGGGCAAATGAGAAATTATGCAACTTACAGTCCTTTGTGGGTAATTTTGACCACAGCAGAGACAGCTGTTAAGTGTGTAAAACTGTGGGAGCAGTAAAAATGTGGAGACAGGGCAAATAGGGAGTAAAGATATAAAAAGTATTAGAACATTTTTCCGTGCATGAAACCTCGTATAACCCCACAAAACCATGAGACGTACAAAGATGTTTGTATTATCAGCAGCATTAAGCCTGATATTTAGGACTGGAGTTCATGTAAAGGGAGATTGATGGATGGGTGGGGGGCCTTTTGTGTTTTTTTATCTGTACAAGTATGTGAGAGATAATGAATATTAGGTGTGTGTTTTTAGTTTGGTTAGTTTCTATGCTTGGGTATGTGAAGGCCTTTTTAAATTTGATATTACAATTATTTGAATTTGAAATATAAATCACTGCTGCTTAGTATGAAAATAGCAATATAAAATCAAATTGATTATCATATTTTTATAACAAAATTTTGCAGCCCAGTTAAAAGTTTGTGTATGTGTGTGGCATAGATGATTGGTCCAAAAGACCTTAGGCACATGTAGGAGTGTCAACAAGTTTTTTTTTCTCCTTTGACAAACAAAACCTTTTCTGATAAGCGGTGTATACATGTCAAAATGGTGGACATGCGATAAAATCTGCTCACCCTGTGGCGACAGCAGCACGGCTTATTTCAACATCAGCACTAGTGAATAATAACAGAGGAATGGTAATGACATCCTAATCACGAGGGACACGAGACAGGGAGGAGAAATGTTTGCTGAAATAAGATTTCCACGTAAATGTCCAAATAAAGCCTTTATTTATTTCTATATTAGTGAAAAAAAAAAAATAAATAAAAAATGACATGTAAATAGTTTTAGCTTGGCCATGTAGGAAGTAAGAGAGGATCAAATAAGCATTTATAAAAAATTCCAAACTAATTGTTAACCTGAATTCTCTGGAGGTAGAAATAAAAAGAAAAAGTCTTTATGCTCCTACAACACAGATCCTCTGTCTCTGTCTGCAGCCCTGTGGGTTGAAGTAGCCAATCAGAGAGCAGTTTCATGTCAGCCTCTGTTCTCTTGGTGCTGGTCTCTATAGAAGAGGCACTCATCCCTAAACAAGGCTAGTTCGTTCATGAAGTCTGTATCTGCCTGTCTTTGTTTCTGTCCTGTCCATCGGCATGTTTCCTGCCTCTGTCGTCTCGGCGTCTGTCCTTATCTCTATCCAGCCTCCTCTTATCCTGGTTTTGGTGGCTGTGCCTTTGATGATGTTTATGATCCGAGTTACCTCCATTACTCTGATACATTGGAGGTGTTCTGCTGCGTGCACGGCGTCTTTCAGGCGATTCCCTCTTCAGACGCTCTCTTGTGGTGGAGTGTGGGGCTCTCGATTCATCTGTGCACCGCTGCAAGCCAGTGGAGCGGAGGGTGTTGAGGAGGAAGCGCTTGTTAGTGCTTTGCAATGGGCATTTCAACCTGACAAAGGATAATAAGAGACAAATTTGCATCTGACAGTGTGTGTCCCATGATTATCTGTGAACCAGGTTGACAGAACACTGATTTGGCAGCAAAGTGCACATTTGTTGAAAAGAATCACAGAGTCCCTTCATGCCCTGATAATCATTTTTATCAGCATAAGATTATTGACAGAAATGTTCACCAAAGCTTTGCTGTTTATAAGAAAACATACCCCAACTGTACATACAAATGATCAGACACAAGCAAACAGGACCTTATTGCAGCTAAAGAAGCTTCAGGCTGAAGGTACGCCAAGGTTCAACTAGTTTAATATGCAGAGGCAGAGAAAATGTGTCATTGTGTTCAGCTTTTTTTTCTTTTTTTTTTTCTTTTTTTAATATTACCTTGCTGCGAACAGTTATTCATTACTAGCTAAATATGGATACGGATATGGACAGATCATTCTGTCTGTATGCGTGCTTCCCGTGCATATTCTAGTGTGCTTTCAGAGAGTGCTTGTAGATGTAGCACTTGTAGGAAACTGAGGGGGCAGTGTTGTGCAGAATAGCTGAAACGCAACTAGTGAAAGAAACAAAGAGGAGGAAGAAGTCTCAATGTGTTTATCAGCCACATAGAACACTGACGTGGACTGCACATTTTTTAATGTCTCCTTCTAGATCAGATATTATCATAATCATCTCCAGAATATTTGCTACTGTGTGAAACTAATATCTGAACTCTGAGGTGCCCTATAAACTCTGCACTGCCCTCTAGTGGATGCATTGTCTAACAACCATGTCAACATAAAGGAGTAAGTAGTGACCTTAGATGTTTGACACAGACATACCTACGTAAGTAGAGGGGGAACTAAATGAGGTTTTAAGCTTGCTAAGAAAAACAAATAAACAAAACAAAAAAAATCTGCTCTGTCCTTCTGTCTAGATTCAGCGTGTAATTTCCAGATTCTTTTTTTAAGTTGTGGTCAATGAACAAAACTGACAAATGCATTTTAGCTAGATACAATTGTCTTTCGGCTTTCACAAGTACAGAAGAAACACACACAGATACCAAAAGCTTAGCTTATGCTGACATTATTAAGAAATTAGAAAAATTACTTCAGTGTATGCTTTTGTTAATCAAAATGGAACTTCACAGCATTAAAAATAAAATGTTTTTTTTTGTTTGTTTTTTGCAGTGTGTTTTAGTTCATCTTATTGTTATTTTTTATTTTAAAAACAATATTTTTTCCAAAACCAACTTTTTTTTAAGTAAAAAAAAAAAACCCTGCTTACATTAAGCATGCTTGAGCAGCTCCAACTCAATTGCTTTTACATATTTTCAGCACCTTCTGCAGTAGAGCTCATATCAAAGCTGATCAGTGGGCTGTCCAAATTGAAGTTGGTATCATTGCAATAAGTTTCAAACTAGTTTGTAAAACAGATTTAAGGGAAGTTAAAGAGTAATGACCAGTATTGAACCCCTTGTTTCCAGTTTTCTCTCTTCTCTCTGTACTTTGGGTGTGTTGTCCCTGGTAGGTATTTGCACTTTCCGTCATCACTTTATCATCAACTTCATTATATTCATTATTTGTTTGAAGTATAAATCTAAAGTTATGTTAATGGCTGTATTTATAATATATTGACAATTATAATTTTGTTAGATTATTCTACTTGTTAAAAAAATGAATTCAATATGTGGTTTGTAAGTTCAATAGAAACGAATGCAAAGTAATTATTTACTATTGTCAAACCTGGGGGGAAAAAATAAAAATCAAAGCAACAGCACAAAACACATGAAAACAAACAAACCAACAAAAACCACTAATCCTAAAATAACAAATTTGTGATCCTGCAGAAACGCAGCTACTCCTATAAGTGGCAGCGAGACATTAAAAGAAAATCACAGATGCATGTAGGCTGATACAGATGACATTTCAAACACAGTGCTCACCATCCTGCAGGGCCCATGGTCTCTGCTCTCAGCCGAGCTCTGTCAGTCTCCCTGAGGAGCTCCTCTACTGCGCGCCTGGATGGACAGATCCCCAAAAGAAGAAAAGAAACGCAAACACACATACACAAAATGAGTCACGTTAAGAACAAGAGGACAAGGGGAAGCTGAGGACAAAGATGGCGTGGAACTTCAAGGGGAAGCCAAGGGGAAAATAATCTAATTAAGAGAGAGATGTCGGTGTAGAGGCGATTCATTAGATGTGAATGAATGAGAGACAGCAGCGGTGTCCCCGTTTGACCCGAACTGCTGAGTCAGCAGAGTCTCATCACCGATTCAGCCGACCTTTAACCACGCAGCTCAGACAGCTCATGTTTCTCTGAAGGCTGAATCTGCTCTAACACATTAAATTCATCAACATCAAACAAAACACTAAGTAAGAACAACCACTGAACAAACAAGCTGCTGTGATGAATGGTGTCGGAGTAATAGTTACGAAGGAAACCTGTCTGCGAAACAGAAGCTGTTTATATTTAACTGAGGATAAATACATAAGTTACTTACTTTTCTAACTCATTATCTTCCGCCATCACGTGCACGCTGCTCCAAGCAAATTAAATTCAGCTAAAAATCGATGGTTGCATGTTAATTAAGGAAACATCTCTTGTTTACCTCTCTGCGAGGTCCTTTAATGGAGGACCCTGCATTTTTGGCTGCCCTACTCATTGCCTGATCAGTTCCAATATTTTGGACTCGAAATCCCAAATCATTTTGTTGATCAAATCAGTGTATGTGAAAGATTATAAAAATAACAAACTAATTTAATGTGATCAGCGTCAGATATGTGTTTTGGCTTTTTGTACTTTATAAAAATGGACTGATATATAACCACACATTTAGATTAGATCCTTTTATGGTAAAGATCTCAACTAGAAATTAATCAAAATGAAACCACATTCCAAGTAAAATAGGCTCATTTGAAGGCATTTTAAGTCAGTAAATCTAAAATGTGACAAACAAAACAAAGCTTAAGGAATAGGTCAACTAAGATGAAACAAAGATTAAGAGTGAATTATATCACACATTAATGTGATATCAGGAAACACATTTATCATTTACCCCCACCCCACCCTTCCCCGAAAACCCCTTCATGCACATGCTAAAACACCATTCCACCCTCACCCAGCCCATACTTTGCTATTATGCTTTCGAAAGAGAGATTCTCACCATAAATAATGTATCCTGGCTGAGTCCTCTGTTTTAAAGTTTGATTTTCACACTGGAGGGACTTTTCAAGGTTAAACTAACTTCAGCCTATTAAAAAGAAAAAGAATGATAAAGCCAACGCAATATTATCTCAATGATATAGAGACTTCCCATCAAAGAGTATTTTGTTTAGTAAATATTGTACTTTTTTGTTTTTAGCAGGCATTAAAGAAGCCACCACAAATTCTGCTTCAAATTGACAGCCGCAAACCCCGCCCACCCGCTTTGACAGACAGTAGTGGGCGGGGTCAGAGCTGCCAAAGGCACGGGGGCGTTTTCGTGCGGGGTTTGCGGAACGGTCCGTCCGTTGCAGCGAATGCGTGATTGAGGTCCCGCAGCTGGTGATTGTTCCTCCCCTCCGCGCGGCGCGGAGGAGCATCTGGAGAAGGTAACTTCACATCTGCATGCATTCACTGCTGACATGAACGGTGTTAGTGTGTGGCTGGCTGTGCATTGATACTGTCGCTGTCGCTTCTTCTGTCCTCGCTTTTTCATCTTGTGGAGGGTGGGATGCAGTCAGACAGCCTGGTGGTGGTGTAGGGGGTTAGGGGGTGGGGGTCAGTGATTTAAACAGCGTTCTTAAATAAACAAATCGATTACGTAGTAATCATGACACAGCAGCTGGTGCATTGTCATGTTAAAGTAGAATTCATACAGTGAAAACCCCTGATTGCAAATCTCTGTTAAAGCAGTTTTTGTTGTCATCTCTGTGTCTGCTTGTTGTGACAAAAAGCAACCCATCGCACCAGACCTTGCAGAATTGGTGGGTCTAGGCCTAATTCTCTTCTTACGAGTGGCTAACAATCTTTCTGGATTTTTTTTTTTTCTTTTTTAAAATGAGAAATGACAAAATGGGATTATATGACAAATATAGGCCCGACCTGAGTTTTTTTTTAGTTCATGGTTTGAAACATAATCTCATCTTATTTGAAAATGAAATTCCTGCATATAGTCCCTGGACGGTCATGTCTTCTAAGATTAGATTGTCATGTGTGGGGGGAAAAAATGAGCAATAAGCAGAGGTATGTGCAGGGTCAAACCATTTATCATTTATTATTGTAGAAAGCAGTCCAAATGCAATCATATTTCGACTTTGGACTCAGATAAAGACACCCAGGTATGCTATTAAAATAAACGCAAAGAATTTGACAGTATGTGTGGTATTTGTGTAAAGGAATCTTTTGCAACAGCTTCCTTTAATTTTTAAAGATATATTTAAGTGCATTTCACAGCTAGGACTTTACAATTCTACCACGGTGAAAACACGAAGATTTTACTTATTGATAAAGATTATTTGTAGGGGCTTATACCTAAAATAGCGTTTATGCTGTGCGCGCGTGCGTTTGCTTTTGCTTGCGGAGGCCCATGCTTGCATGTCTACAAGTCTGTGTGTGATGTGGTGATGTCACAGCTTTGTTATAGGAACAGAGAAGCCTTGTGTCCTCATGATTAATTCATGTCCAGCTGCGGGATAGAGACAGAAGCAGCCAGTCACACACAGACAGGAACACGCACTTGAAGGAGGCAGAAATAAGTAACTACCGGTCCGGTAGCCAAGGAGACAGGAGAGACAGGTTGTCAGAAAAAATGGGTAGCGGCGGCAACAAGACGAAGAAAGCAGAAAAAAAAAAAAAAACCAAAGGGACTCTTCTCATTATCATCACCATCATCTGCCTCGTCTGACAAGCTTTCAGGCTGTACCAGGGAGGAGCAGAGCATCCTACTGGGAGAAGTGCATCTGTTGTGTGCCTTCTCTGCATCCCTCTCTGGCTACACTCTGAATGTCAAGCCCTACTGAACAGAACAGGATCCAGGTCGTCATGGAGACAGGAGCAGACCCTTGCTGGAACAGAGGCAGGTAGTCACTGTGGCTTGGCTGTCCCCGCTGAGTGGAGAGGCACGCCCTCTGCTGGCCGCTGATGGCATCAGACAGGCCCACGGGGCTAATAGAGCTGTTGAAGGTCTGAATGGCTTTGGATGTGAACCGCTGTGGAAAAGATCAGTGCATACATCCCACATTAGCTCTGGGGACATACCAGTGCTATATTTCAAGACTCTGCTTCAGGCATGTTCTCTTTCTATTGTAGAGGAGACTGAATGCATCCGCTGCACATGGCCAGAGCCAAAAATATCAGGCAATTGAAGTATTTCTGCCATTTTCTTGTCCTTTATATTTAAAATGTAGGTTTTTATACCATGGGCAGCCTCATGTATGTTTCCTCATGTATGTTTAATTTGTGTTTCACGTATGTCATATACATCTCCTCTCTGTGATTGCTCCATCTTCTTGTTTTGAGCTTGTTTTCACATCCATTTAATCTCTTTCACCCACCTTCTGACTTTTTTCCCTTCTTCATTGCTTTGAATCGGCTACTTTCCGCCTCCTGTCGGCACTACTTTCCTTCTCTGTTGCTTTCCCAATCCTGCTTTCTCTGATCTTTGTCCTCTCCCTGCTTCAATCCCAGATAATTCCCTCTCTGTGGAATTGGAAGATTGGGGCAGGCGAGAGTAAAAGAGAGATTATACTGCCAGATTAGCGGACAGGAGCGGCAATGCATAATCTCAGCACACCCTCTCACATGCACACATACACACAAACAGTGCCACTCTCGAACTTGTGCAAACACGTGGTCACACGTGCACAAAGCATTTGCCACATGAATAAATGCACAAGTTAATCATACACTGGTTGTTTTTACTGAAACATCTGTTGAACTCTCCTGCTGTGTCCTCTGATCTGCAGGGTGATGTGCCATCAGCTACTGGGGGGCATTTGTCCTCTCTGCAAGTTATTCAACTTTTGAAGCTTATGGGATAGGAGTGCGTGTGCCCCTTCCCATCCCTGCAGCACCACTGGAGTCTTTTGGGCCAAAGCTGAGCTGTGCTGAAGGAGAAGAGATGGGCAGCCCTGGCTGCGAGGTGGACGTCGCCAGGCCAACGGAGCCAGCACTGGAGGCTCTGTGTCCTGAGTGTGGCCAGATCCACCGCAGCTGGGAGAACCACCTTTATAACTACCGTCTGGAGGTGGACGACGACCTGGTGTGCCACATCTGCCTGCAGCCACTGGTGCAGCCACTTGACACACCATGCGGTCACACCTTCTGCGCCCGCTGCCTCCGGAGCTTCCTCCAGGAGAGGGACTTCTGCCCTCTGGACAGGACGCGACTGCAACTGCAGGCATGCCGTCGATCCAGCATCCTGGTGCACAAGTTGCTTGACAAGCTGTCCGTCTCCTGCCCTTTGAGTCCTGTCTGTTCTCTCAGCATGCCACGATGTGACCTGGAGGCACACCTGAAACACAGGTAATAAAACTGATATAGAGATTTATATGCTGGCATAAAAGACAAATAAATGTTGGAGAGCTGTGTGCATACACCAACAGGGATTTCATAAGCTTTATGGTGATAATGCAGCTTTGTTTCAGTTGTCGTAGTAAGACCATTAACAAAGGCATCAGGTAATTGCTTTCACATACTGTAAGAACTATAAGTTGCATTTGGTGCCACCCTACCCAGCGCTTACCTTGTTTCCCAAACAAAACCTGTGGTGAAAATACAAATGATGATTTAAGTTGGAAGAGATTTCCCCTCTGTTCTTAACCTTGAAAGGTCCCCACTTCCATACGCTTTGGCTTTTGGCCCATTTGGACCAGGTGCTGTGAGACCCAGAGGGGATTATTGAGCAGTAAGTCATGTGACAGGATTAGTGGTTCCCTACCGCAGTCATGGGTTGGCTGACCGGGAGCCTCATGTTCTCATTCCACAATCATGCTGGGCAACTTCAACACCAGAGACCTTTTTAACCACTTCTTCTGTGAGACAGCCAAGGGAAACCCTGGCCTATGGTGAGTGGAACACTGGAGGTGTAAAGTCAGGTCTTGGGATGACAAAAAAAGCATCTTTCATGCTGGTTTTCATTAATGACTGGCTCTGAATTTGCTTTCTTTTTCGCTCTTTGTCTCCTGATATCTGAGTTTAACAAGCCTTGGTTTGGTTGTTGGTGCTTTCATGCAGCTTATTGATGGACCATTTAATGCCTTACTTTAAGTGACGATTTTTTTGTTTTTTAAAAGCTTAAAGCTAATCTTAAAAGACAGGAGAGTACAGGACAGCTTTCATCATCTTCAAAATAAGGCTATGAAACTAGCTGAAAAACAGCTAATGTATCTTTTATATGGTTCCTAGCAGCATGATTAAATGAAGTGAGGCAGTTGCGTTTGTAACAAAAAGTTTAAATTCAATAAGATGATTGTTTACAATAACTGTTTTAGCATATTGTTCTGAAGTTTATTCAAACAGTCTTTCAAACAAATATATATATATATATATATATATATATATACACACACATATATATATATATATATATATATATATATATATATATATATATATATATATAATAAGAAAATAATTAGAAGATGAAGAAGAGCTTCTCCAGACATGCTTGAAGAAGGGCTGGTGCCCAAAACGTCACATTATTCAAATTCTAAGGAGCATTATCTGGTGTGTGGACTTACTTCTTCATAATTAATTACATTTTCCGTCCAGTATTCAGCGTTACTCATCTGGGATGTGCATGTTTCTTTCACTTGTTTTAGAAGGAAATTATATGGCATGTATAAACCTCATCCTTTTCCAGCAGTGCGTCTTGTCAAAGGTTGCGCATTTCATTTATGCCTACAAGTCCAAGAGAGAACTTAGGACAGATCAAATCATCAAGGACTGATGTGATATTCTTTAGTTAAGATTAAACCTCAGCCCCACGTGAGTTCAGAGCTCCCCCCTACCCTGCAGGTCTAAGACACTATCAGGAGCCAAGAGTCTGCTGTCCCTGTGTGTAACATTGTCGGTGTTTATGTTCAGGATTACGGGTTTGACTTGGTATTAGATTAAAAGATCAGATCGCCAGGATGCAGTGTTCCATTGGGCAGTCAAGGTGGGATAGTTTATCATTATTAAACCAGGCTGTTTTGAGTTTTCCAGGTTCTACACTGATCTTAAAAGGTATATAGCTGCCTTTTTTTTTTTTTTATCTTCAGAACAGTTATATTTATTACAAAGTATGACCTTGCAATATCCGTTCACTTGGGAAGATTTCTTTGAAGAATGATGCTTCAGTTTCGGCATGTCTGTCCTTTTGAAGTTTCCTGTGATCCTTTAGGCAGAAACGTTGAAGCTCAACTCGGTTGAATGGAGTGTACAAACATTTTCAAGTCCAGATACACTCTGACGGTTTCATCGTTTGCACTCTGGCTGAGTCACTTTCACAGTTTTCCCACAGGCACTAGTGTGTTTTTGTGATGCGTCATGCTTTTTCTTTCTGTTGAAATGTTAAATTTCACCCAAGCCACAGACTTTGAGTTCTCTAGAGAAGACTTTCATTTCCTCTTTCCTGACAAATATCTCAATATCTGCTGCTGAAAAAAAAAACACTCCTACAGAACACTTCTGCCACTGTGTTTAATTGTAGATGATTATATTAATGAAGTTCCCTCCATCATGGTTTCCTGCAAAATTACTGTTGATGCTGTTGGGAATTGTTTTGTCAAACATATAATTTTCTATATTTAGTGGAAATATTTTTGCTTTTCATGGTCTGAGAGGCGTTCAGGTGTCGTGCACCAGAGATGAATGACTTCTAATTGGTTACTGTGCTGCAAATGTCTGTTGGTGATGTCTTAGAGTTAACCTTCTCTGAGGTTTTTGTGTTTTTACAAAGAAACTATGCATCTCTGAATTGGCTCTAAACCTGCTGGTTACATGTGGGACCAAACCACTGAGTTCTCTGTCTTGCTGAGCAGTCAGATCTAGCCCCTGTTAGTAGTTTTAAATTCATTCATTTGGAGAATTGTGAAAGCTATTGTGCTTTTTGCTATTCTTGTTTTGTTTTGGCGAATTGTTCTTTGACACAATCTTGTCTCTCAATCTCACAATCTGGTCCACCAATAAGTCTTTTACCCATGCCGCTAGTTTTTCACTCTGCCCTCATTTTGACAAGTGTGTGTCCTTCCTGATTATGTCCGATGAATTTAAATAGGCAAAGCTTGACTGCAGGAGTGGAAACGTAGAAACATCTTCAGGATTGCTGGCTATGTGAACACACAAATCCATATTACAGCAATTCACCATATTTTAATGAGGACAAGTGTTTAAGTTTAGTTTATTTGAAAGGGGAAAATGTAATCTCATAAAACACATGCTTACACATAGCTAAAAAGCCAAACTAGTCAAAAGGCTCGTTTTCATCTGTGTTCCCCTGCACTGGCATGAGTTTAATATATAATATTCAGTTCATATTCCCGTTCACCTTTCACAGATGTTAGTTTGATTAATGACCTGTGTTCTCATTATGACCATACATGCTATTGTTGCATTTGGGCCCATCCAAGGAGATACTTGCATACAAAGTTTTAAAACACAAAGTAAAATGCGGAGTTGGGTTTCTTTCTTTTCCCAGAAGTCTGCATTTTACCACAGACTCCCTGTCCGAATGATGTATTCATGACTACAAAATGTGGACACTCCACATACCGGTAATTTAATTTGAACGTTGCTTAGCATTAATATAACTTTGTATGGATTACAGTGATCAGAAAATGTCGTGGAGTTTTGTGTGTATGTCAACAAGGAAAAACCATTGCATCAATGTTAAAGATGAGTCATTAATCAAAACAGTGGGGAAAACAAGAGTTAATTCACTGTCCCAGATTAAAAGTATTTAGATCTCAGTCTTCATTAGCATAATCTTTACAAGTTCACCTGTTTCCTCTTAGTTATTTCTAATTGACACTAATGGTGAGGAAGAGGACGACGACATGACGGCAGCTGTCACCTGTAAGCTGCCACTTACAGTAAATACTTTAAAGTCAGTTCGGGGCGTGACCATATTGATCCTCTAAGTCTGTTAGTGTGCAAATCTTTAAGTGCTTCTGTTTATGGGACAGGTTCACATATACGGTCTGTGGGCAGGGTATATGCTGAGTTTCCTGTTTTAAAGTAAACAACAGTTATAAGTGACCAAACATTTATTTATACAGCATAAATTTTCTGATGTGACTTTCTGCCTTTTTTCATAACTATTATTTGAATATTTGTGCTCTATTAATCATTGGCTTGAGGAAAAAAAAATCTGTGGTGATCTTTTAAACTTACTTTATCGTTTAAGATGTTAATAGAGCCTGGTAGAGTTGTGATGCAGTTCTTGAGTCTTATGCAGTTTCTTTGCACAGTCTGATCTTGGGGTGAAATGAATAAATGCATTGGAAATATTACTTACCAGAATGAAGATAAGTTGTCGGTGTAAAACTAAAAAAAGGCAACTACCCTTTACACCAGGAAGTAGCAAACAAACAAAGGGATATCCCGAAAGGCTAACCTTACATCAAATTCACTGAAGCTAAATCTGATTTTCTTTATGTCAGATGGACTAACAAACTGACACCTGTTGCTTGGTGAAAGGTGTCCAGGGACTCGATGTCAGCAGATGAGCGTGGATGGACCAAGATGTGAAAGTGGGGATGAGCGAGCGATGGTCACCAGCCCTCCCAGGTCACCTCTTTCCCCACAGACAGACCTGAGGGATTGCACACCCTCACCTCACTCTGGACCTAACAATGCCAGCAGTAATGGGCCTGTGTGGACGGGCGACGCCGGCCTGGACAACCCTGCCTTTGAGGAAAGCACCGAAGAAGACAGTGAGTGAATCTACTGGACTTGCTTTAACTGAAGGGTTTTGAGTTGTTATTAGGGTCGTAAAGTCAGCATCCCTCTTCATGTACCCTTTGACTCTAGGTGTGGTGGGGCTGGAATGTGTGGTCCCCAGGGTGAAGCGGCCCCTTAGTAACCCTTGCATCCATCTTCTCCGCTCTGTTAGCTCAACATCCTCTGGCTGGGACTGTCCTGAATCCCCACCTCTGTCAGCTGAGGAAGGTACGCCATTATCCTCACCAACTGTTTGAGCCATTATTGCAGACAAAAAGGGATAATCACACTCAACAGTATACTGAAGACTGAGAGGATGAGGAAGTTCAAATGCAGCTGTGTAATGTGCCTGTTTTGTCCAAAAGGATGTGTAAAGCTGCCCTCGCTTCCTGAAGGAGAGATAACTGCCATAGAGGTCCACCGGGCAAATCCATACGTTGAGCTGGGGATCAGTATCGTTGGTGGAAATGAAACGCCTCTGATCAACATTGTGATTCAGGAAGTGTACAGGGATGGGGTTATTGCACGAGATGGGAGGCTGCTTGCTGGAGATCAGATACTGCAGGTGAGAGATTAATTTACTGTGATAGTTTTTTAGTGTGCCCTGTGATGGACTGGCGAGGTGTCCAGGGTGTACCCTGCCTTTCGCCCAAAGACTGCTGGGTCAGGCTCCAGCTTTCCCGCAACCCTTAGCAGTTAATGATGAATGAATGAGTTTTTTTAGTGTTTTGATCATTTTTTTGTAAATGCTCCTATTAAGCATATTAATGTTGATTCCCATATACTCTGACATGACATCTATTTTTTCACTATAAGAGTAAAAAACATTATTTTGGTTGATTTTCAAGCTTCGCTGTTACGAATTATCTCAAGTTCATTTTGAGGGCTACCACAGGAAATGCTGTGTTATTATTAGACAAATGACATTCATCAGCATTATTAACTTATTCAGAGCAAAAACAAATTTTGTAATTCGTATATTTAAACATGTTTTAATCATTTCAGAATTGCGATTAGTCTTTTGGTTCTGTGAAAAAGCAACCACGTCCTCTGAAATTCTGTCCAGATACTTGTATCCATCCCTCTCTGTACAGCTCACATTCTCTATAGGATTTAAGTCAACTGAAGAGGAGAGCCTTCTAGGAAATCCAGTATGGGATTGGATTTTCACAGGTGCTAGCTGACCTACCAGCTGATCGCCATACAAAGCGGGACAAACAGGCTGGCCTGGCAACTAAAATCGACTAGACCAGCTTGAAATTGATTGTTTTTAGACTTTCAGCAGATGGGCATATCAGCAAAGGATAATTTTTTAAGCCTTTTTGGTTGCTTGCTACATAGTGGAGAAGTTCAGATGTGAATAAGGAATCATGGTCCTGGATAAAAGTTGTGGTTTTATGAAAAGCTGAAAATCTTTCACACAGCTGCTTGAAGGAGGTTCCTTCACAAATTGACCTTTGGTTTAGGTGAGCTTTTCTTTCTTATGTCAAAGGATCATGTTCTTTTTACCCTTAGTTAATGCAAAATGACCGATTTGAATATTTCAAGCTGTTCTAATTATTAATATTATTTTACCAATAAATCAAGTGACTGATGGCTGAATCAAATGAAGGGCTCGTTTGCAGGCCTCTGCAGACCTGAATGACGCATGGATGAAGGAATTAAACCATTTGATTCAGGCACGTTTAATATGGGTTGTATGTAAAAGTTGCATCTCGAGGACTGAACTTGGCAACCACTGCTCTAGACTCTTTGAGAGTTTCAGCTTAATTTAATAGTTTTTGAGTTGTAACTTCACAAAGTTCCTCTTTTTTTGTTTTTCCTTTTTTTTTTTCTTTTTTTCAGCTTACTTGGTGCAAACCTAGAAAAATCCTTTTGTGAAAAGGAAATATAATTTAAACCTGAATTCAGAAGGTGCTCTGACACAAGATCCAACTCATTGCCATTGTGTTGCTGTGCGGAAAACATAGATAATTCATGTGTAACCAACATTTTCTCTGTGTCTTATTCCAAGGTGAACAATGTGGACATCAGCAATGTGCCACACAGTTTTGCTCGCTCCACTTTGGCGCGACCCTGCACCACCTTGCAGTTAACTGTGCTCAGGGAGCGTCGCTGTGCCTCTAGAGCTCCTCCCTCCTCTTCTTCCTCCACCCCAGCTGTGCCCCATGCACCTTGCTCCACCCCTGAGGGGACCCCGTCCAGCCCAGCCACTCTGAGAATCACGCTACACAAACGGGACTCAACAGAGCAGCTTGGCATCAAGCTGGTACGGCGAACAGATGAGTCAGGGGTGTTTGTGTTGGATCTGTTGGAGGGAGGGCTGGCAGCAAAGGATGGCAGACTGCGAAGTAATGACCGAGTGTTGGCAGTCAACGACCAGGACCTGCGCCACGGCACCCCCGAGCAGGCTGCTCAGATCATACAGGTGTGGATGTACAGTGTCACTGCATCAGGATCACATTGGTTTCATCATGAGAGATAAAGAAGCATTTAGTTATACTGTCATGCAATATTATTGTGTTGTTGTCATGTGACAAATGCATGTTTTACTTCTGCTGCAAACCAAATTTTTAAATCAAATAAAATCAATAAAGGCTGCTTCACACTTGCTGCTTCATTCTTACGAATCTGCGTCTGTAGGCCAGCGGAGAGCGAGTTCATCTGATGATTGGCCGCCCCAGCAAACCAACTCCACCCCCACCGCCAAAATCAAGCTCCACCAGAGACCTTTACTGCCTTGATCACTTCCTGCCTAATCACAGCTCTACTCCGAGCCCTGTGCCCATACACCTGTCTCGCACCAGCACCCACAGAGTGAGTATGTGTGTGTGTGTGTGTGTGTGTGTGTGTGTGTGTGTGTGTGTGTGTGTGTGTGTGTGTGCGTTCTACTACCATGCATATGGTTCAGTCCGCCTGTGCATGAATATTATCTCTCTACTGATGGAGTGTGATTAAAAACATGGCTTAATATTGCTGTGTGTTTGTGTGTGTTTAAAATTGAATCTGTATGTCTTCTGTGTTATGATTCTTTCCAGGACTTATCACAGTGTGTGACCTGCAAAGAGAAACACATCACTGTGAAGAAGGAACCCCATGAATCCCTGGGCATGACTGTGGCTGGAGGGCGGGGCAGTAAGAGCGGGGAGCTGCCAATCTTTGTCACAAGCGTCCAACCGCACGGCTGCTTGTCTCGAGATGGTCGAATCAAAAGAGGTAAAAATACACCTCAAAACGTCGACAACACTATGTCTGAATTGTCCCACCAGAAACCTCTAAATCTTCTCATTTCCTTTGCTCAGGGGATGTCCTGCTGAGCATCAACAGTCAGGACTTGACGTACCTGAGCCACAGCGAAGCCGTGGGCACCTTGAAAGCCAGCGCTGCCTCACCCTCAGTCCAGCTACGAGTGCTGGAGGTCAGCATGGTGGAAGAGCATGACCACAATGAGCTGCTGCCTCACACTCACGATAGTGACTTTGATGCCAACTGGTCCCCCTCCTGGGTCATGTGGTTGGGGCTGCCCAGGTCAGCACATAAAAGCAAGGACGAATTACACAGGGAAAATAGTAAAGCTCTGGATACGAATCTGTTGCTTCAAAAATGCAAATATGAGAAAATATTTTGCATTTCAATAAATATATTTCAAACCAGTGGTCAACTAATCTTTATAGCTATATCTGTGTGTCTGTGCTCTGCCCTTTTCCTGCAGCTACCTGCACAGCAGCCATGAGATTGTGCTGCGGAGGAGCCACCCAGGCAGCTGGGGCTTCAGCATCGTTGGGGGATATGAGGAAAGTCACGGCAACCAAGCATTCTTTATCAAGACCATCGTCCTGGGCACACCTGCATACTATGATGGCCGCCTGAAGTAAGCGATAAGTTGTTCTCAACATGACTATACTGTGTCTGGCTTATGATAGCAGTGGTGATTCATAGTGGTGAACTGACAGGTAGATAAACAGTGACCTCCAGTTTCTGATAGAAAAAAATGGTGCGATTGCACTTTTTTTTTTTTTACAGTTTATTCAGATAATTATCTCATATAATTAATTACACGTTGACACGTTATAGGAACAACCAAATATTCATTATAATTAATCTGCAGCAGCATTTTATAAGACAGAATCACTTTTAGTTGTGAAGCAGCTGTTAGAGCTCAACAGGCAAAGATTAACACTCTTTTATTCATATCAAGCTTTATAGGCTGTATTTTTGCTGTGTCATCACTTTCTTATCTAGAGCAACTAACAGCTAATAAAACATCAAACCAGCACATGAATTATGAGAATATCAATGAGAAAGATTAACATCTACTGGAGGTTTAAAAATCCATGTTAAAGAGCAGAAGCAAGATTTAATAAATGTGTTTTCACAGAGATATCTTTTCTTGTGAGTTTTCCTCTCCTTGTGCCTCTTCTGTATCACCAGGAAAAAAAAAATTATAGACAAAGTAAATTATTTTACCCTGAATTTATGGATTCATATGGCGATAATGGATATTTTCCACTTTTTAAAAAACTGGATATGAAAAGTGCAAATATAAACATGATCCTAGCCGTGTATTGTTTGTTTAGCCAAAGCTTTTTAAATCTTGTGTCAAATAGCTCTACTGTTGTAAAATATTTTAAGCTGAGGTCTTATTTAAATAGCCTTGCGTGATGTGTTAATTTTGCACAAAAAGGTATCTTATCATTGTAGTGTTTGGTTGATTATTTATTTATTGTATCAATGCTTCCTGGCAATGTGCCTTATAAGGTTGGACAGGCTTTTATAAATGGTACCATATTTGTAAGAAGAATGCATTTGTGGGATGAGCATCAAAACGGACTTATGAAAACTTAAATCTTCTCTTACAATGCCAAACACCTTATTCTCTTATTGACTCCTGTTTGGTGTTTATTAGATGGAATGATTGAAGTCTGAATAAATAAGAGAAGCTGGCAATTTAATATATTTATTTAACACAGAGGGAGAAATGATGTGGAAGAACAATAGACAGTTGCATTAGCTTGGCACCTCCTCCTCATGTTGCTCATCAGTTTGGTGGTCGTGTCATTCTTTAATCAGTTTTTGTTGCAAACTGGCTAATGTGGATGTGTTGGTCATGTTGATATAAACAGCATGCCTAAGCTGATCCCTCAAGTGTTAAGTGGGTTGAGATCAGGAATCTATGCGGGCAGTTTCATCTTCTCCGCTCCCAAAGTCCGCAGGTTGTCTCTGATAAACCCTGTTTGGTGTGGGTGTGTGTTGCCCCCTTGGAAATCGGGTTCAGTCCGACACTTTGGAGATGTGGCATTGCCTCTGGTTGCAGAATGTCTTCTTGGTATCTTTATACACTGACATTGCCTCCAGTGAAGTCTTGTCTGTCCAGTGAGAGAGTTGCCCCCCTGCGTCATCACACTGCTGCTGCCTAAAGCTGCTTCCCTCAGTGTAGCAATCAGCTCAGCATTGGCCAAGTCTTTTCCATATTTTGACTCTACGATGCAACTGCTGTCGGGAATCTGGACTCTTCGCTTAACATAACAATCCACCGCACATGTTGCTGACAGCAGTGTAAACGGGTCGGACAGTGATTTGGCCTTGTCTCATGGTCACAGCCAACATACTCAACTCTGCTGCTCATCCCATGAATGCATTTCCTTACCAATGTGCCACCATTTAACGGGAAATGAACAGGCTTTCCAGTGATATAAAGACAAGAAGCACTTTTACAAAGAAATAATCCACCAAACACTAATTATGTCACTTTTTGTCCTTTGCTTGAAATGCCAGTGACAAAAGTCATCTCTAGCCACAATAAAAACAGTGAAGTTTAATCCATTTTCAATTAAATTTGTCAAAATGATATAATTCAATAAATGACCATAATGCAGTTTGGTCAAGTTGACACAAATTAAGCTGGATTTTAGCTATTAATTTTTCACTTTCCCCTCATTATTAGCAACATTTAGTCTTCCAACAGCTCAACTAAATATCCCAGGTAGCTGAAAGGATGATAGATGTCCGTTATAAAAATATTTCAGTTTTTAAGATTCACCATCTTTTCTTTTTGTGACACCAGCTTTGTCTGCATGGCACACAGCACAACCCGTCAGCTCTTGTTTATAACCCCATGCTGACACATCTCCTTGTGTTTTTCTAGGTGTGGTGACATGATAGTGGCGGTTAACGGCCTGTCGACAGCAGGAATGAGCCACTCAGCCCTGGTGCCCATGTTGAAAGAACAGCGCAGCCGGGTGGCACTTACTGTGGTCTCCTGGCCTGGCAGCCTGGTATAGTCTGGACAAGAAAATCAGGAGGCTGTGCTCTCCAGAATGTTCTATAAATGGAACAACCTTGGCCAAAGTGAAATGGTACATGCTACTGTACATCGCTCCATATCGGGCTTAATCCAGGACCAAAAGCATTCAGAACGGTTGTAGACCCCAGCAGGACTAAGCCTGTCCTGACCAGGTGGGAAGTGATCCAGATTGTACCACGTCACTCGACAGACTGCGCTCACAAAACACACTGCTGTGTTCATATGGTCATGTCTTCACTCCCGCAGGGAGAACGGTACTGCAACTGTTAACAGGCGATTGTGCTGTATCCACCTCACCAGGCAGTTGTAGAATCCAGGGTTGTATTCAGGTGGAGACAACGGGAGGAGACGAAAAAGAAAAAAGGTGGTCTGATCCTTAATCACTTTAAAAAAAAGTAAAAAAAAAAACGAGATGTCCTGCCACATCAACGTTGTGTCCATCTGAATAAACCTCAGGCCTTATTAGAAACCTGCCGCATCCTGGGGGCCCCCCCAACTGCCCTCAGGCTTCATCACCATGACAACCAGCTGTCCTGTCAGCTGGCGTTTTATACATGTGTGAATGTGTATTTTGTTTGTTAAATAAACATTTCCTTTCAAGGAAAAAATTGACAGCATTTTTACTTTGCAAGTACAGACCTGTACATTGTCAGATTTCATGCCCAGGCAGCATCAGCTGAGCAGAGTTCACATGCTTAGCTACAGCATGCTGAGGAAAACAAATGTAGTCAGCTTTAGAGAGGTATGGAAAGATTGCTTTGAGAGATGGTTTATTCACACTTGCTAAACAAAAATTTTTAATGAACATAGTCACAACAGTTTGTAGCATAGCCTCAAGATTTGCCATCCTCTAAAGTGGTATTGTGCAGCTTTGCAGCAAGCTCGTTTGTTTCCTCTCGACTGGCTGCAGCTGTGATGGTGACCTCCTGCACCATCCTCCTAGGCAGATTCTTTTTAGGATGTGCTTTCTGAAAGGGGGAGTACAAATATAAATCATGCACAAGGACACAAGGGAGAAAAATGACAATTTCCTTAAGTTGACAAGGACACTTTACCTTAAGCCTTTTCTTTGCTGGGTCATGCACCACACCATGCCGCCACAGGCTTTCCTGTAAAACAAAAGGACACCAGTTTCTACAGTATCAGCAATTTGTTAGGTCAAAAATCAACAATAAGACATTTTCTGCATTTTGCCATGGTTGTGTGTGTGCGGTTTAATACATATTTGAAAGAAAAAAAAAAAAAAAACACTGCTCAGTTCTCCCTTCCATCACACTTCAATCAATTGCTGAGGGATGTGGCATTTGCCGTTTACATTCACTCAGATATAAAAAGGTTTACTGTGTTTAAGCTTTTCTAGCTCAAACCCAGTTAAACAAAACCAGCTAATCCATTATACCACCACATTGTGCAACAAAGTTCTTTGTTCTGAACTGCGGACATTTTTTTTTTTTTCAATAATTAAAAAATAAAAATAGCTGATCCACTTGTCCACAAAACTTGCTGCTTTACCTACAAACACCATTTAATGCTTTTGTAAACATTAGCCTGCATGCAAACCTTTAGCTTCTTGACAGCTTCTTCATTCTGTGTTGTCACAAGTCATGTTTAATCTTTGCCCAGTCCCCATGTGATGTTTTAATTTCCTTTTAACATCAACTTTACTTGGTAGGATAGATTTTTTTTAATTTTTTTATTTTATTTTATTTCAATCACTACTCTCATCCTCAATTTAAATTGAAGTGGTGAAATCTTCCCTTTACCAAGTAGAGCATGTAACCTAATTTTTGGAAAGTGCTACAATATTTCATGTCAAACTGAGGTGACCGTCACCTTCATGGCAAAGCTCTTCCCACAGCCAACATGGGTGCAGTTAAAAGGCGTCTTTCCCTCGTGGTCTCCCAGTACATGACTCTCCAAGTTGAAACGGCGGGTGAACTTTTTGTCGCAACCTTCTCTGGGGCACGGGTAAGACTTCTTCACCCCAGAGTGGACACGCTGCTCATGTTGGTGCAGAAACCAGGTGTTGTTGAATAGCTTTTTGCACTCTTCACACGGCACCTTGACTGAGAGGAAGTAGTAATAAAAAATGTATTTAAAAAAAAAAAAAAAAAAAAAAAAAAGAAATTTGTGTTTTAATGAATGCAATACAACAAAAAGTGTAAACTTATACCTTTATGTTCTTTTCTGTGTTTCAGATATTCTGTCCATGTTTTCCCTAGGAAAGGACACATTTCTGTGTCACAAGGATAACCTAAGGCAGAGAAAACAGTTTTGAACACCGGTTTAGAAAATAATGTAGGATTCATCCAGTCTCTTTACCAACCTTCATGCATTCTCTCATGATGCTTTAGTTTTCCATGGGTGGAAAATTCTCTTGCGCATCCATCGTAAGAACAACTACAATAAAAATATAAATTAATAAAAGGACTGAGGTGCCAAGGAGTAGCTAAAAAGACCATTCACATGCATTTCATTTCGTTACTCACTGAAAAGGCAGAAGCTGTTGGTGCTCACACTTGTGGGCTTTTAGTTGATTCCTCTTGTTGAAAGCTTGTCCACAGCCCTGATGGTCACACTGTAGAAAACAAAAAAATGCAAGCACAAAAGAAACATCTGAATGCAGTACAACCATCCCAACAAAAGCCTTGCCAAACAAAATCAAGCAAAAGAGTGGTCCTTGTACTTGATATCTCTTTTCCTGGTGCAGGTGGACTCGAGCCATGTGGTTCTTCATGCTGGAATTTTTGACAAAGGCCTCAGAGCATCCATCAACCAGACATCTTGAGTGCACAGCAGGTAACAGAACGTGAGACACACTTTTTAAAATGATTAGGAAAACAGACTTCAGAAAACACAGGGGCTTACTTGTAAGGCTTCTCCTCACTATGACTCAGCTCATGTCTGGTGAGTTGGTAGCGAGCGCAGAAACTCTTGTCACAGTTCTCACAAGCAAAGGGTTTCTGACACAAACACACAACATTACATTGTGTCATTAATAGTCATTTAATTGCAAAAAAGGTAATTTAATAATCTGAACTATTTACATGCATTTGCATTCATTTCAGCTGCTCCTACATTACTTACCAATCCTGTGTGTTTGCACAGATGAGCTTCTAACTTCCATGACTTACTGAATGTAGCGTCACAATCAGAGAAAGAACAAACATAGCTTTTCTGCCTTTGCAGCTTCTCCCCCATCTTTAATAAGAACTTTTAGATATAGTGTTGTGATCACAAACAAAATTTGTAAGTGGGCAGGACAAAGAATGACCCACAGCCATAAACTCACCTGCACATGATTTATCTCACTGGAATGTACCATTTGAGGGGGAGAGGGGGTGTCTTACCTTGCTGAAAAACAAAAAATAAACAATAAAAAAAAAAAAACAGTTAAAAAATAATGTATATATATGTCAAAAGAACCTTTAGTGAACATCATATTAAAAACATTACTATGTTCAACAGTCTTCCTCACTGAGCTGTGCAGGATTGAGGCACAAGTAATCAAACATGTAAGATGTTGGAAAATGATTTAACCCCTTGGGTTTAATGGGGATTTCACTGATGCTCAAACACTAAAATTTCTGGGTGTCTTTCCTCTGCACTGATTGATACAAGCTTTAAAAATGTCAACCAGACTACTTACAGGATGTGCCCATATCTGCTGATCTGCGACAAGGTGCACAGGGAGAGAGGCGACTGAATGTCTCCATTAATCAGACGTACTCTGAATTTACTCCGCTAATCTTTATCTAATCGCTCCTCTAATAACACTCTGACAGGTATGATTTATTATTTTCAGAAGTTAATCTTAGGTAGGATCTTTGTAACCCTTTAAAAGGAAACTACAATGTAAAACAGTAGTATAAAACTGTTGAGGAAGAAAAATACATCCTGTAAAAAGGGGAAAATTAAACAGCACTGCTGACTAAAACACAATCAAATGCATTTCCAATTTAATTTTATTGGTCATTTTGAGTTTCTGATATCATAATGAGTCTGTTTCAACTTTTTCTCAAAACATTTTAATCTTTTTTGCAGTTCCTTTATGTTCTTTCATTTGTTGTTTGGGTCCTTTGAGGATTTGTTTTGTACTTCATAATTTTTTTTTGGAGGCCATGAACCAGAACACCCCCTCCAAATTCCTTGGGGCCCATTCAGTGGATTTAAAGTTAGCTCACTAAAAGTGTCTACAGCTACAAAATATGAAATGAATAAAATTTTCTTTAGTTTCGAATGTTATTTTAATTATAATGTCTACATAACTGTCAAATTTGACGTGACTAGAAATTTCACAGACAATTCAGTGGCATTATCTGCTTGTCCAAACATAACAGATCAACCTCTGTGCCCATGCCTTGGTCTCATGTGAAACCTTTGACTGACTTTTGTGAATAAGGCCTATTGAGAGCCTGTTGGGCGTTACCTCATTGGCCTCCCACGCTTCAGGTAAGCATACCTGGGTCAGTTGACACTGTTATCAGCCTCCCACTCTTGTCATCTGGCCCCATCCTGCCACCACCTCCACCTCCACCTATGCTGTCAGGGACAGGATCAATACAGCTGACCCAACATCCACATATATGGCTGTGCCTACACCTGGCTGTCTCTGATAACCACACAAACTCTCACCTCACCTATCACACACACACACACTCACACAGATACAGCATGTGTGCTCTGTTCACCTGCACTGGGATTTTCCTGTGCCTTTGTCAAACCTATCGCAAAAACACACACCTTCACACCTCCGCTTCCACCATTTCCACAAATATGACTGTCATGACCACTGACACTGACAGCTTTACTGACATTGTGAGGAATAGGGAGACTATATTTGTGCAAAAGAATTTTTTTCTGGTCTTCACTGATAGAAGGTCTCCTAACATTTGCAGGTGGCTGTTGTTTGAAATTATATACAACTTGCAGCCACATTTCCATCAGGTATAAATGCCAAGTAACTCTTGATAATAACACTGGCAAGACTTCTTAAAAGATGTATATCATGAGAAGACAGCAAGAAAAATAGAAGAGAAACTGACAATAGATCTAAATTTCATTGTTTTGTTTTGTTTTTTTCTCAAACCCTGGACACAGGACCAGTCATATGTCATATATCTACACAACTTATGTCTGTGTCCACTTCCAATTATCTACAGTTTGAGTGTATGTGTGTGGTTAATAAGTAACACCTGGGTCGATACAGCTGCTCCAAGCTGCAGGCTGAGCTGACAGACTCAATCTGTGAGTGTCAAACGTGTGTGATTAAGGAGTTCATAGTGATCCACAGCTTTTATCCACAGGCTTGGTCTCTCTACCTCCTCCTTCTTGCTTGCTTTCGCTCTGCTTTTATTTACCTTTTGTTTCTTCAATCAGTAACTTTCATGAGTCATGATACTGTGGTTTCTCTGAGAGAACATATAAACACACATATATAAAAGATCCACTGTATACGTGTGGTCAAGATGAAGACCAAAAGAAATAAAATAAACCAAAACACAGATTTGTAAAGATTTCAGTGTTTTATGTTGGAAAAATAATAACATACACAGAAGAGCATAGATAAGACTTTGCTTATCTAGATACTCCAAGCAAAATCCAGACCCTGCTGATCAATACCAAGGGCTTTGGCTGCCAACCTGCACATTGATTGATTGCATTTTGTTTTTCCATCTGTTTCTGCTGGTTTTTATCACTTCAGGTTGTTGGACACTTATTACTCTGTCCAGATAAGGCTGGTGTCTGAATTCCCTGACCTCAGGCCAGCAGGGTTGTGAAGGTGCGGAGAGATAATGTCTACACGTTTATCTAAAACAGGTTCTACCATTGTTCACAAGGAGATTACAACATTCATGTTCCTCTTTTGCAGCAGTGCTTTTTTATATATATATATTTTGGGTTAAAAAGTCCCATCGCCTAAAACCTTTTATTTTTTTATCAGAGAAAATAACATTTAAAAAACTACAGAAATGTAAAAATAATTGCTCTCTTCTTTGCCCTGCGATGGACTGGCGAGCTGTCCAGGGTGTATCCTGCCTTTCGCCCAAAGACTGCTGGGATAGGCTCCAGCTTCCCCACGAACCTTCATTGGATTAAGCGGTGAGGATAATGAATGAATGAATGAATGAATGAATGAATGCTCTCTTCTTTCCCGAGCAGCTGAGTCTGTCTCTGCAAACTGGGCCGAGTTTGTGAAAATATTGGGTAAAGCACTGAGGTGAAGAGAGATAACCCATTTGTCACATAAGCAGTCAGCCATTCAGCCTCCACTGATAAGACAGCACACATCAAGCAGTCCACACTCACTCACAAAAGCATGACACCCCCATAGACATCCTTACTATTTTAGGCAGAAAATATGGACAAAACTCAGAATACACTGATGAGCATGAACTCTGTAAATCTCCATTTATTTATTTATTTTTTTAAATCCCTGTAGCTGATTTATTTAAGCATTTTTAAATGTCATTTGTACAGAACTCAGTCAAGCAAAGGGAACAAAACATTTAAATGGTCTGGTTTTAATAAACATGGTCATTTCTTAAGTCAGGATTGTAGATTTGCCTATTTTCTTCTTTGAAAACTAAATGTCCTGTTTATTTTTTCAACTATCATGTCATGGTACTTGGCCTACTTTCTCCAGTATGAAAACACCAGAAAGCAAAATAATTTCACCTAAATTGGGAACAAAATCTTACGCACTTGATTTGCTAATGTGATAAAACGCTCACAAAAATGAAAATGATTGTCCTGGTGGTTGTTGTTGTTGGAGAACTGCCGAGTGGTAATCTCCATTAGTGCTTTATATTTACAATCAGATTAATGAAAGTTAGATTATTTGTTTAATAGTTCTGCTTGGTCAATAACATGAATTAACAATAATATATGTGTGTGCTATATTTTTTAAATAAATGTGCAATCCAGGAGCCGATGCTGCCAAACGCTGAGTCTAAAAGCTTTTAATCTGGTGCACACTGCCACCTACTGCAGTATCACAAAAATCTGTATGTGACATCATCGCTCTCCATAGCAAACCCTTTACATCAGGGGAATGCGATTCTACATGTCCCACAGTTCTGCAGGCATTTAATGTGTCCCTTCTCCAACATACCTGACTAAAATTATATGGATCCAACAATCTATTAAGCTCTGCACAACTAATTTGACTCAAGTGTTGAAGCAGGAACACACTGAAAACCTGCAGGACCAAATTGTCCTGCGCTGCATGATGAAAGCATCCAACACTTGAAAACAAGGGGGCCCAGCTCCGGTCCTCGAGGGCCACAATCCTGCAGGTTTTTTATATATCCCTGTCCAAACACATCGGACTGAAACTCATCACTATTTGTGCAAATTGTCGTTGGCTGTTGGATCGTTTAATGGAATCCAGGTGTGTTGGAGCAGAGATACATTAAAAACCTGCAACACACCCCTGCCTCAAAACCACCTCAAACCCCAAAACTTAGTCTCTGCTAATTAGTCTTATAGACACACCCCAAAATATTTACTACTGCTCTGTACGTTTTTCTTTTTCATTGATAAAAACAATCCCAACCTCTGAGAATGGATTAAACACAAGAACATAAGTAGCTGCTATAACCATCCTCCTGGTTACATTACAGGTTCAACTCCCAGTCCTTTCCTAAGCTACATTTTCACAGCTGTATTTAAAGGCTCAATGAGAGAATTTTAAAACAACTTATTTTCCAGTCACCACATCTGATTGAAGCTGTGAACCAGAAAAAATTTCAGATACTTGTTAAAAAAAGTATGTTTTTAAATTGGCAACTTTACATCATTACAGCACTGGTATTTAGAGCCAGTTTAATACACTTGTTTGTAAATTCATGATAATTTTAGTCAGGCCAATATTTAGTTGTAAACTGTACACCATTTCATTTCAATATTCTCAGATTTTAGCTCAAAATAGTTTTGCATTACTGCTTCTATTCATTTCTGTGAACAGATTCAATATGGAGAAATAAGCTCTGCAGAAACTGCTCATAGTTTACTTTGTATTTTTGCAGCCTATATAAATTTGAACAAAATATTCTCAGTTGTGCTTTAGAAAAAACACCTTCAGCTTCTTTTTTGGGGAATTATTGGTGTGAAATGCTTGCGACATGTGACATGTTATTCAACATTTATTCAATTGTGTCAAAAGTAAACAACATAACAAGGAGCGTGTGTACAAATATTTTTATTTTGTTGAGTTGTTTATGCCATGAACTCGTAGGGGATAGGCTCCAGCAGCTGAGGCTCGTTTTTCTTGGTGCTGACAAAGTGGGCCTCACGGGGAGGAGCAGGCTGAGGAAGAAAGGCAAAGAAACATGAAATAAATGAAAAGGTAAATACAAAACTTAAGGAAATCCTGCCCAAAAAACAAATCATAGTATAAGGAGGTTCTTGTATAAGCTGAAACTTTCAGCACTAATGTTCAAATCTGGCATTTCTTCACACAAGCTCGTTTTCACCACCTGGTTTCATTATTACAAATTAATACACTCCTTCACAAAATATAATTCAAAGCGACGTCTGAAGAAATTTTTTTTTTTTTTTTTTAGATCAGTTCTTACCTGCCGCTTAAGCTCTATCCAGTTGCCTTTCTGCTTGGCCTCCTGCTTCTTGGCCTCATTTTCTTTCACACGCTGCAGGAAGCTGTCCCTGCTCTTTGAGTGCTTCACATGCTCAATGCGCACATTAATCCTCTTGGCCAGAATCTTTCCTCTGCAAAAGCCAAGAAATACAACCTAAAATCTAGCACATAGCTAAAAACTGGGATAACTTTTGCTCAGTTTCTATAATACTGTGTAAAGTCAGCTGTCCCTTGAGCACAGCGCCAGGTCAAAACACAAAGTTATGGCTGGTGTGTTAAAGGATGAGCTGCTCTCCCCAACGTGAATGACCACCAAGGACAGAAAGGTTCCAGGTGGCAAAGTGAAGATGGGGTGATTAGATCAAGTGTAAAACATGCAAGACTTAATGATATTCAAATATCCTCCTACAAAATTGCTGTAAATCCTACAACACATTGTTGACTAATACACTGACTCAAGTCCATTCACATTAGGACAATCTGTTAGACTTTGCTTGATTGGGGACCCAGCTTACAAATGCAGATCTCATTCCGCTTTAAGTGGACCAAAATGCGGGAAGCGTAAATAATTGTAGTCTGCTTCCTGTATTTAGTGCAGATCACGACCAGCATTTGTAGAGCCTGTATGTACAGCCACAATTCACCAAATGAAAGGGACTTTCTGAGCAAACAAACTGCTTCGAATCATGGGCCCATAGTCTGATTGTTATGGTGCTCATCTGTTGTTCTCGAAGGAACACACAAAAACACCAGAATGGAAAAACCACATCAAAACTTTGTGGCTGCTAAAGATTTGTTTCCAAGAAATTTGATGAGTGTAGAATATAACGTTTATGAATACCCACATGTCTCAAATTAAATATAATGTATTACTTACTTGACCTGCTTGTTGACAATGATGCCGACAGCATGTTGGGTTACATTGTAGACACGTCCTGTCTTGCCATGGTAGCATTTATGAGGCATACCTTTCTGAATGGTACCTGTGCCCTGGAAAGTAAACACACATGTGAATGACATAATACAAGGGGAAAAAAATACTTATCAAAGCGTTTCCATTTGCTACTGAATAGCATTTGCAGTGAAGTAAACCACAGGTAAAATGTCTTGTTGAAATCCAGTTATTGTCTGTTTATTTGCAACAGTCAGATAAACTTTATATCAGTCAGTTTTGAGACATGCAACTTTATGCTCTAAAATCACCATGCATGACATTCTAGTTACTCATTTGTGAATGGAAACACTGCATTAGTATTTTATCCTAAAGACACTTGAAAGAAACCTACAGTAGCAAAATATACTAAGCTATATCCTACCTTGATGTCAACGATGTCTCCTTTCTTATAGATGCGCATATATGTGGAGAGGGGGATTGGGCCTGCAAAGCAAACAATACAGGTTAGCTGTAATCTAGCAGTAACTTCTACTTTATAACAATATTAGACTATTTTCTCCTCCTACAGAGTACATTGATGGGCATTATGCATCTAATCTGATGTTGCAGTAAGAAGAAATCCAGGGCTGTAAGCCTTTTCTCTCCCACACAGCAATATGAAGTACAAGCCTGTTAAATTAATGTATTATTGGTACACTAGGACAAACATTAGGTATCCCTAAAATGCAGAGTCCTTATTTAATATTGAGGGAAAAGAAGAAAATAATTTCACAAGGTTTATGGATGAAAATATATCTTGGTGAGACAACACCTGAGACAGCTTCAAGGAAACCAGTTTCATCAATTTATTATGTTACTTTAAGATTTACTTATCAGTAGTTCCTAATATTTGATGGTATCTGTTAGTTTTAATGCAGAATTCCCCCCCCCCACAATTTTGACAGTGGTTGTTATGACCCAGATACACAGCAAACTTGATTTTATCAGAAGCAGTACGTCACCTGGGGTATTTGTTGGTAAATTGCAGATTTAACATATCATGGCTGTATCTGGCCAAAGTGGTGCATTTCACACAAACACAATCCCATTATAATGATACGCACAGGGGGTTTCGCTGTCACTGGCTTCTGACCTGCCACATGTTTATTTGCACAAATTACAGTCGGTGTAACTGAATAAATGTTAAATTGCAGTACTCCTCTCCTTACAATGCAGAAAATCTAGATGGTTCTTGTCATGGCTACCAAGACATCTCAGTAAGGAACTTTCCTAATCAAAACAGACTGTCTGACCAGACCGTATTAGTAACCAACTCCAGTACAGGCAGATCCATACTACCAGTTTGATGTCCACTAGTTACCATGGTAAATGTTAATATCAGATGAATATCGGACTTTAAACTCAAACATTCACATCTGTACTCACCATGTTTGCGGAATGGCCTGCTGAACATATACCTGGTCCCCCTCCTTTTGCCTCTGGTGTTCGTCATGATGCCTGATTACTGAGAACAAAAGAAAATTCACTTTAACATGGTTCGTTTATTCTAACAAATGAGAACAATACCGTTCATTTTAATAAGAACACAAATGATAAATCATTTAAGGTCCATTTAAACCTATCTACAGGCTTTCATGGATTTAAAAAAATGTCACTGATAGAAAATTATTGTACAAAAGAGACTGACAACTATGGCCATAATGACAACTTAGTATTATATGCCAATAGGTCTAAAAAATCAGCACGGGCTCCAACCTAAAAATTTTTTATTTAAACAGCCCACATTTTAAGACATAAGTAGTATGCTCTTCAGATGAGTAGTAATTGCAACCACATTCATAGGAAAATGTTATATTGAATAAAACATTATAAGCAAGTTCCGACACTGTTATTAAGACCATATTATTTTATTGTTGTAGCAACACTCGATAAACCCACTTCAAATTGGGTTACATATCTCTGAGAACCATAACCATTGTGTCTGAAGGATAATTTCTTGTGAATATTTCTCAGCCCAGCAGGGCCGCATGGGCAGCCACGATGTTGGACCTGATCAAGTTTTAAGTGGAATAATCTTGTCTGGAATAATTTTAAAAAACAATGATGAGTCATTAATGTGCAACGAAGTGTCTTCGGTCCGTGTATAAATGTTACTTAGAACATATACCATGATAAATAAGGAGAAAAAAAAACAATTTATAAGGAGAACAACTTACCCCCGGTCTAGACAAGATGGCGGGTGCGGCGGAAAGAGAGATTTAAGGTCCCCAAACTCCGCCTCGCAAAGAACGATTTAGGCAAGTCGCGATATTGCCTGAACTAAAGAAATAAGCCTAGCAAATGGAACTTAGCAGACTCAGCGTATTTCTTATATTTTTATTTATTTTATGAACCCAGGAGTCTTACCAAACCATATGAATTAAACTGGCTGATATTATTATTACCGGGTCCAGGATCAGATTTAACAAATGTAGCTTATGTGATTTTTATTTTTTTTTTATTATTTTTTTTAAATGGCATTCTTTAAGACATGAAAGCAAATTTTAACATATCAACCTCTTTTAAGAATAAGTGCATTTTTAAACGCGTTTTGCTATTGTTTAGGTAAGCCGTAATAGTGGTACACGTCTGTTTCAATTTACGCATGCGCAAAATCAGTGGCAACATAAATTTTTTTTTTTTTTTTTTTTTTAACCATTGACTTTAAAAAAAAAAAAAAAAATCTTTTTACAAATACACATGTGTTTGGCATTTAAATGAGTCCATATGTTTGACACTCACGACCAAGAGTCCACCGAATCTATTTTATTGGGCATTATTATGCGAAAACGGAAGCAGTAAACAGGGAATGATCTTGTATTCCTGAGCGTTACGTTGTCCCCCGCGAGCTCAGCAGAATCGCTCGCCTGTCCTCACGCGGGGAGCCAGCCCAGTCTTGTCAGCGCGCGGCGGTGTTGTGGAAGATGGCGCTAGCCGAATGGAAATCCTAATGACAGTCACCAAATTTGCCTCTTTTTGTACCATGGTGAGTGCACGGCAGTTTTACTATTATATTTAGCTAATTATAGAGCAAAACAGAAAGCGTGACTGTGGTCTTATTTGTTGTTTAAATCGTGGAAATATTAATGAAAGCAGTCTGTGCTAGCCAAGCAGTATTCGATATGTAGCCAAGCAAGCAGCCACCCACCGCCTTCTCCGCTCTTCTCCTGTTTTTTTTATTCTTGTTTAGAGAGGGGGCTATCGACAATGCAACTCATTAGCGCTGATTGCTTTCCAACTTGTAGTTTAATAGGCTAATTAGTTTATATTATACCACAGCTCATGTATGGACAGTGACAGTGCACCTGCTGTAGCTGGGATTCAAAGCTAGCTTGCTAATGAAAAGCTAAACCAGTGTTCGAGCTTTCCAACAACTGGAACAGCTGGACAATGGGGACTTCAGGGTGAAAAAAAGATTGGTCTGTAATCTGTTTGGGGACATGGTGTAGCAAAAAGCCAAGTTTATTTGGCCTTAGAAAAAGTTCCAGATATTATTAACACAGGCAATGACGACATTGCTTAACATTAGCTGCGCACTAGATAAATGTGTCACAGTTTGTTTCTGACTACACATCAAATCGCAGTTTACCTCTTGGTAAATTATTATAAAGGGATTTTTGTTTCTCAAGCCACCGAGTCATGTTTAAGCTTATATGACATCTACTATCATATTCAACTGTCATCCAGACCTTGTTTTACATTTAAAAGCCTCATGGGATGAGCTTAATTAGTGGCTCCCCTACCCTTACTGTCAGCTAAAAATGATGCATGCTTTTAGCTCAAATGGAGAAGTGGGGAAAAAACACATGGTGGAGCTACAAGGGCAGAATGTCATGTCTGGAGCTTTTTAGCTGTTTTTTATTTTATTTATTTATTTTTTTATGTGGAGCTGATACGTTTTTCGGTAACACTACAATAATGGTACAAATTATATACTTAAGTAATGCGTAACTCATAATGAACTGATGCATTATTTATGAAGACTTTATCATGAATTCCTGTTGCTCATCAAGAACTAATGATGATCTCAATGTTGATTCATGTGATTACTTGACCCCCAATTGATCATCAATGGATGAACGTTAGTTCACTGTTAATTAATCAATATGTCAACAAATTTTAGTTTGCCAGTTTAGTTACAAATATATATTTAATTCCATGCTACTTTTTTTCATTTTTATTTAAAGCAAGGCACACTCAAAGAAGTTCAC
Source organism: Telmatherina bonti (assembly GCF_933228915.1). Lineage (NCBI taxonomy): Eukaryota > Metazoa > Chordata > Actinopteri > Atheriniformes > Telmatherinidae > Telmatherina > Telmatherina bonti. The sequence continues at coordinate 17,231,723 of NC_136618.1, forward strand.
TTGGGTGAACACGGATATGTAAAAGCGCTTGCAGTAATTATTACGGTTTTAAAATCGCTGTATTAATGCAGTACGTTTAACAAATATGACACTGGTATGTATGGAAATGCTTCATATCAAATATATTGTTGCTTTAGAAACAAAGCATACATAAACAAATAAACCAACAATCAACCTTTATTAATGGTCCCTCAAAGTGCTTTTATACCCATGTTCACCCAATGGAACTTCATTGAATGTGTCTTGCATAAATAAAATTGAAAAGAAAATCAGTAGCATGGAATGAAATATGTTTCTATCTAAACTGGAAAATATGTCAACATATGGATGAATTAACAGTAAACTAATATTTATTAATTGATTAATTACGGATCAAGTCATCACATGAATCAATATTGAGATCATCATTAGTTCATGATGAGCAACAGGAATTCATGATAAAGTCTTCATTAATAAATGGATTAGTTCATCATGAGTTACAGATTACTTAAGTATATGATTTGTACCAATATTGTGTCATAAGTGTTACTCGTTTTTCATATTTTTAAAACGATGTATAAAGTACATTTTGTTTTGAGTGGGGAAAGTAAATTATGTGGCTAATCTGTACCTGTACAGGGCGCCAATGCCTCTGCTCTGGAGAAAGAGATTGGATCTGAGCAGTTTCCGGTCAATGAGCACTACTTTGGCCTGGTCAATGTAAGTAACTATTTTATACCATGTAGTTTGATAATAATGACTTTAAATGTTCCACATTGTCAAAATTCAAATGTCTCAGCTGCTAGATGGTGTATGGTGTATAATAATATTAATAATAATAGTAATAATAATAGTAGTAATAATAATAATAATAATAATAAAAGACAAAACGATGCAACTCAGAAGGAAAATCTCTAAAGTAATCTCTAAAATAAAAATACATTAGGCTCTCCCTTACGGTGTGTTCACACCAGGCACATTTTGAGCGTCAAGGCATCAAGCTCTCTCGCGGTGCGTTTTCAGCGTTTGCCGCGGCGGCATGACACGTGTAACGCAAAAATTTCATAAGGTCGACGAACACACTGCAACGCCAGAGATGGAAAATGAGAACTTTCGCCACTTGACGCAGTGCGTCAAACAATCAGAGCGATATATAATTCGGCTCAGCAGGTTGTCAAACTGGTCCGGGGTAAGACGAAAATAGCGCTGGAAGCGAAGCTCATTAGCACGCAACTCCTGGAGTAAATGGTGAAATTCACCAAACTCAGAACGCCTATGATTTATCTGGTGAACCCAGACATGGAGCTCAGACGCCCTACGATGACGTTCTCTATTTATTAAATAAAGCCATGCCGCTCCCTCTACTGCATCCGCCATCATTCAAATTAACCGGAAGGAAAGCTCCGTCTTTCCCCCCTTTCTTTCGCGCCTCGTTTGCCGCTCGCTCACGACAAGCGGCAAATACACCATAACGTGTGTGTTCACACTGGACCTGAATGACCACCAAGGACAGAAAGGTTCCAAAGTGAAGAAAAGGTTGGCAAAGTGAAGATGGGGTGATTAGATCACGTGTAAAACACACAAGACACAATGATGTTTAAATATCCTACAGATTTGCTAAAAATCCTACAACACATTGTTAACCAATACACCTACTTAAGTCCATTCACATCAGGATAGTCTGCTAGACTTTGTATGATTGGGGACCCAGCTTACAAATGAGGACCAAAATGCTTGAAGCATAAATTGTAGCCTGCTTCCTGTATTTGGTGCAGATCACGGCCAGCATTTGTAGAGCCTGTATATACAGCCACAATTCACCAAATGAAGGGGACTTTCTGAGCAAACAAACTGATTCGAATCATGGGCCCATAGTCTGATTGTTATGGTGCTCACCTGTTGTTCTCGAAGGAACACACAAAAACACCAGAATGGAAAAACCACATCAAAACTTTGTGGCTGCTAAAGATTTGTTTCCAAGAAATTTGATGAGTGTAGAATATAACATTTATAAATACCCACATGTCACAAAATAAATGTTTTACTTACTTGACCTGCTTGTTGACAATGATGCCAACAGCATGTTTGGTTACATTGTAGACACGTCCTGGAAAATGAAACTGGTTAAGTGGTCGGCTCATGATAATTACAATTATCAAGGTTTGGGCAGTGGCCTTTCTGTGTGGAGTTTGCATGTTCTACCCGTGTATGCATGGGTTTTCAGGGTACTCCGGCTTCCACCCACCATCCAAGGACATTAATTTTAGGTTAATTGGTTACTCTAAATTACC